>NC_092071.1:12741353-12828853 GCF_039877785.1 Chaetodon trifascialis | reverse complement strand
AGCTTCCTCTGAAACAGTAAATAGACTTCCTGGGCCAAACCATGTCATGTGACCTGCAACTATAATAATGGCCACAACACCAAAATCACCACACAACATGTTCTTCCCTTGTGGCTTAACTTAGATGCCGAGCAGGGTCAGGCTTTGTGTTAAAGACTCTGGCAAGCCAATCAGCAGCTGAGAATTTAAACTGCTTTCCTGTTCTATGAAACGATGTTCCTTTAATTAAGCGGTAATTCTTTCACACTCTGCCATCCTCTCTCACATACATTATTATGATCTGTCACGTACACCATCATTGTTTCTAATGCTCACCACTGTTCTCCCTCATATGCACTCATCATTTTTCTCATAAATTTTCAACACATACACACACACACACACACACACACACACACACACACACACACACACACACACACACACGCACGCACACACACACACACACACACACACACGATTATTCTTTCTTATAAGCAATATCATTATTTATCATAACCCAAATGGTTCTGCCTCACATAAAACTCTACTTTGTAGGTCTGCATTATAAGAAAAACCCGACTGAATCTCATCTAAAACATTTAAAATAGTTAGAAATAAATATTTCTGAACTATGTTCTTTGTTGCTCATTTTCTTGTAGGATCAGCTTAATAACCACGTTACATGTGGATCACGCCGAACCGTGTGTGCGCGCGTCTGTGTGTGCTTGCGTGTGCAGGCTTGATTTGATTCATAAATCTGAACTTCAAAAGGTCAGAATCCTCTTCCTGTATGTTTTGTTGCCTGTGAAATGTCACATTATGTCTTGCTGGTAGTTCAGCATAGCTTGTGTGCTGCAGTAATTTCAGAGACAACACCTGTACCAGTACCAGTGGGTTTCTTTTTTTTTTTTTTTTTTCTTTCCCCACACACAAAAATTTGCATATTCAAACTGGATTGCAGAGAGGTGTGAGAAAGGCAGTTTGAACTGTGCTGGCCAACTTGTTGCAAGTGATAACAAATGCAAACATAACACAGAAACAGCTATGTATACTGTACTGTTAGGAACTTAAAATATGAAATAATATTAAGCTGTCCTCCGTTATAACTAAAGACTAGACTGTTCCACTGTGCTCTTTCATCTCATTATACCGAGCTGACAGATAGCACAACATCTTTGTTCCTTTCCTGTGAGCAAAGAAAGAGAAAGACTGAGTTTCATTTGTTTACACAGAATGAGCAATGAAGGGCAAAGCCTGACGTGTCCATTAGACAACACTGGAGTCTAGTCTCGCCTGTATTCTTGTTTTGTTTCTGCCTCTGTCTATCTTTTTATGTGTTATTTTTCTGCCTGCCTGCATGTCTGTCTATGTGCCTGGACACAATACATCATTTGATTCAGTCAGATCCAGCACTGCTCTGGAGGGAAGTAGCCAGAGCCGAATACACCAACTGTTTCCTGGCAGTCAGGGATACATTATTAGCCAGTCCATTTAAGTTACATTTCCGTGTTTGATTGCCATATTCAGCTAAGCAGTGCCAGTGATGCCAAATCAGTGGGAGTAAAGCTAAGATCAAGTGCTAAAAAGAGGCTCCTGATGCTTCAATTTTCCAACCACACTCTGTGATGATGGCAGAAAAAACTGATTAAGGCGGCTGAAAGAGGAAATTCTGAATGTAATATGATGAATAGTTATAGTATTTATATGAAATAAATGAATAGAAATAGCTCTTTGGTGCATTATCCGTGGAGGAAAAAAAAGAGAAGACAATTTACCCAGTAGACATGTGCAGGATTCATGGGGAATAATGGAGTCTCATTCAGAAATTATATATATAATAAAAAAAGGATATGCCAACACAGCGCTGGTGTAAAAGTGAGGGGCCAAGTTAAGATTTTGTTTTTGGAATATATCTTTAAAAACAGAGCACACATTTGTAAATCAAAGAATATTTCTAAAACAAATACAGTTGTTAAAATTGAGAAATTGATCTCAACACACACACACACACACACACACACACACACACACACACACACACACACACACACACACACACACACACACACACACACACACACACACACACACACAGTAATATGCTCCATCATTTGTCATCTATTTGTAATATGAGTGTGACTGTCCACAGCTGAGGTACCTAGTTGGGCCAGAGACCTCTCAGTCATGCAGAACCACACAAATGCCATGTGCACGCAAAAACGAATGCAAGTACGCTACACACACGAACATACATAGAGCCCAAGTGTAGACTGAAACCCAACAGACCAGAACTTGCACAGATTTTGGGATGATTCAGTGGAGAGGTTTGCCCTCAGCACACGCAAAAACGCACATGCACACTCCCTCTCTCACTCACTAGCTCTAGCCTCTAGGTAAGGGAAGGCTCACGAAATTGAGTTCACGGTGGTCGCTTAGCAATGTTGAGCAGAGGGTGTGCTATCAGGCCAAATTGTTCCGGTTCCTCTTGGCTCCCCTCAATTCCGTTTGAGTGTTCAGGGGTGGAACGACGGCACAGTGATCTGGCGGCACTGACATTTAGAAAGGAGGAAGGGGAAAATAAAAGGCAGAAAGTGAGAATTTATCAGCTCCTCACATAAAAGAAGCTGTAACACGGACAAAGAGAAACATAGCAGATCTTTGTAAAGAAAAGTGGAATTTGTTTCATTTCACAAAAACACTTGTTCTGCATCTTTTTCTAAGACGATCTTTAAATTTTACTCTATCTGGACGACATTTTTCTAAAAAAAAAAAGTTTCTTTCAAACAACAGCAAAACAGAAAAACAGTGAAGAACCAACATTGTATGATACAAAGTGCCTTCAGTCTTAAACTTTGGAATCCAATTCGACCACATATGGATGCTCACTTGCATACAAATGCTCACACACTTTCAAAGCCCAAGGGTATATGTGGCTAATTAGCAGATACCATTTTCCAAACCTCACTCTCAGCACTTTTCCACCATTTTCTTGTTTTAATTCATTTGATCTTACGGCTACAGAGGTAAGTGTAGGAAAATGGGTAATTTGGCAGCTCATCTATTTCTACTCCATCTCAGAGTAAGGGACAAAAAAATACAGCCACAGTTTGATTTTTCAGCTTGTGGGTGCAAAGCTGGGCGTACAATCTGCTAAATTCTTGGCTAAATGCGCAGTCTTGTCTAAATTACCTCCCGCTCTCAAATGTCACCTTCGTACACTCTGCCAAAAGGAAGTTCTATGTGAAGAGCAATTCAATTTGCTACACAGACGCATGTGTACGTGTGTGTGTTTTTATTACTGCTAGGGGCTGCGAGAAAATTTGGCGAGTACTGATCCAGATGTTTTGCTCCACTTGTCCCTATTCGCCTGCATCCCTCGACAGGGTGGCGTGCATTCAGGTACATTGTAACAGACAAGCTTTCATTACTATTCCTGCACATTTGCACCCCTGGTGCTGGTTTGGATGGATGGGCAAAAAGTCCAACTAATATATGACAGAATTGTCTGTTGATGAGATTGATGAGATTCACATTGTGGTATTATTGCCATCACTTTAACTGTTAATTAAAAAAAAAAAAAAACTCCCTCAGAGACTGACTTTATCTACCTTTACCAACAGTTTCTGCACCCGTAGACCAGAAAGTGTTGATAAGACACCCATGGGGATGAATTTGAAAACATGTTTTACTGTCTGCGCCGGCCTTAATGTCCACACTGAGATAGCATTTTTGACCACAATAAACTGAGTTTTTTGACATGGCTCTCCCACGTGGATACATTTGCAAACATGCACTTAGCCATTGTAGTGTTCATGGAGCAAAATAAGAGCTTTAAAAAATGCTAATTCATTTGTCAACCTTTCACAGATGTGGCCAAGGCACATCTCAGCAGCAACGCTAACAAGCCAACTTTCTGTTATCCCCGACCTCCTTGGTGATCACTTACACTGAGAAACCTGGAGTCACTCATCAGTGAAGGCTGTGCCGCATTTCAGCTTGTAGTAAATGATAATATATGACCATTGATTGTAATTAGCACTGAAAAAACATATAGGTGAAGGCAGTGTATTTTTAGCTTGCAATGCATGACACCACTAGCCTAAGTAGAGCTGTTAACAGAAATAACAAACAGCAGCATAGGGCAGGCATTTAAATGTGCATGTGTGTGTAGGTGTAGACTGGCACTCAGGAACATCAGTTGAGGATCAGCTGATCTGGGTGGCACTTTGGAAATCTTTCAACAAGTAAACAACACGTTTAAATCCATCCATAATGACATGAACATTGTCTAACTCTTTCTCTCCCTCTTACCACAACACTGAGCAGACAGTGACTGCCTGTTCAGTATGAAGAGCCTTTGGATCGGACAAGGAATAAACATGACTTTAGCTTTGCAGCCTGCAGAATATGGAAGAAATCATCTTTTATAGATGAGATATTTTTCCTCTGCTTAAAACTAGAGGAAGCACAGAGAGTGCAAACATACACACAATGCAGCGCGGGTATTAATTCATATGCTTGGTATTATGGGGACCAGTGTATGTCTAAGAGGAGTTGAATGCTGCAGCTGAAACAGAACTAATGATACTGATGATTTGCTAAATTAGCAGAAACAAGTGTGTTGCAGAAGGAAACTCTGAAACATAAAGGACAAGCAACGTGGACGTCCACTGAAGATCCAGCTGTTGTTGCACTTTAGAAATGATTAGGTATTGCTGTCATTAAACTTCCAGCAAACTCATAGGCTGCTAACAAGCATTTTTAACCTCTCAGATTTAGCATGGGATTGTACGACAGCCTCATGTGACGTGGGCTGGCTTGCCAGTTATTGCTTTGACTCCCTCTGTCAAAAGATATTGGGGGAAATGAAAGAAATCAAAGTGAATTTTTTGAAAGCAGTTTATTTGTTAAAACATGAGGTTCTTGTTACACTAGATTTATGTCCCAGTGAAAGCCAGCAATTCAGGGAAAAAGGCATTCTGTCATGTTTTATAAAATAAATGTGCATTTGTCAGGGCGTGGGGGAAACAAAGTGACACATTTTGGCTTCCAGTTTAGTGTGATGTTCAGGGAACGAGAGAAAGAGAAGGTGGTGGAACTAGTGGTGTGGACCTGGGAAGTTGACAGCTAGTTGGCATCCAACTGTGGATAACCTGGGGCGGACGGGGGAGTCGAATGCTGGAGACATGAGATAGAGGACAAATGTTGGTATGGACATGAATGTTAAAAAACAGACAGCGATGTGCATGCTTTTAAAAAAAATAAATAATGCATTATCTAAATGCATAACACGTGAACTCTTGGAGTAAATTAAGAAAATGAAGGGTTGATTTGCAAAGATATCTCCCTTGTAATTATTTTCTTTTTTTCATCGTGCACTCAAGGGAATATCAATCAAACTGGTGTTGGTTTATACATATTAAAAATGCTGTTTATCTGTTTTTGCAAATTAATTCTAATCTGTAGGTATCAACAACTTTTGAGGTATTTAAGATGGGTAAGATTATTAAATTATAGCAGACAAAGCATGTTAAATTCACCTGAAACCCACCTCAAAAGACTAAACTTAAGAGAGAATTCCTGATGTGCAATTTTATGTCACATACTATATCTGACTGGCTGACATTAAGTAAAGAATATGTGTTCATGTCTTATTTCTGGCCTTTCATCCCATTTTATTTTGGCTTCAAGAAATATGCTGTCATCAGTTGGAAAGTGATCATTTGTTGCAACAGAATTATGGTTCATTCATCTTTGGATCAATCAGGATTTGGACTTCTAAAGGCTGCCAGATATCCTCACAGTGCTCCTGCCTCTGTGCTGTGTTTCTCTACCAACTAGTACAGCTGGCGATGCCAACGTACCTGCCTTTGCAAGCCACTATTTTTAATTCACCCTTCCTTCTGCTTGCTTATTCAATAAAACTGCTGTGTTGCTATTGATTGGGATTTTCACGGAACTGATCTCAGTTCATATGTGTGAACTGCAGCCAGCTGGTCCACACCGGCTGCCTACACAGACTGTCGAAGGAGTCAGGTCTATCGAAAACTGATCCTGTGACCTTTCTTCAGACCAGTAAGCGCTAAAAAAGACAGCGTGAGCAGTCACTTAAAGATGCTCGTGTATTTGTGCGTGGGCGTTATCGCCCCATTAGTTAGAATATGCTGCTGATCTATGCCCCGCTGTGCTCCAGAACTTATCTTGCTCAGCATTTCAACACTTCTAAGTGACGTTCAGCCGTTCAGAAACAAATATTATCTTCCTACAAGGCTGCATTTGAATGTCTCATTGTCACCAGTGCAGTTTGTGGGGCAATTAGAAACATACAAGACATTAAATATTTTGTTACTGCTTATTTAGTGATGAAAAACTCCCATTATTACAGCTACTATTTCTTCTGCCCCCTCCACAACAAGGCAAATCATCCCTTCAATGACTGTTTTCAGGTTTAGGTCTGTTCAAAAGTTACGCATTTTTGAAATATCTCCTCAAGGTGAGTCATGTGACCAGCTGGACTTGAATTATCTTTCTTATTTTTTGCTTTTGTGAAGTTTAATTTCTTTTACAAAGAGTGACTAAGTCCAGTAAAGAATCCTCTTCATCTACCTGCTCTTCTTCAAAGGGAACTTGCTCTGACTTTGAACGTATTGCTGGGGAAAAAAAAAATGGACTACTTCAAACTGCAGCTTTGACAGTTCCAGCAGAAGGAGAAAGAGACTGGTGAAAACCTGAAGGCGATCCAAGCTTAGCAAGTTGGCCTCACTGGCCATAAATTCTCAGCTGAGCAAGCTTAAGTCAGCAGTCTAGTGTAATTCCAGTACTTAAGGCAAGCATAAGTCAATTCTGCAATCAATCCAATTCTGGATGTGTGGACCCACAGAAAAGGAACACAAGATGTTTTACTCAACTCCACGTTTTAACTAGCTCTTCAACCCATTGATGGCAGCACAGTTAATGATATTGGAGATGATGGTTAGCAAAATGTGTGTCATTTTAGTGATACTGGAGTCAGTCCTGAGTTTCCACATTTAGTCTGTTTAAACTCAATTGTTTTATCAAGTTAAGGTCAAATGCTCTTACTCAGTGGGCTGCATGCAGTATTCATCTATCAGTTCTTTCTAGGTTACATTAAAATCGTATGAGATTGTTCTGTTGCTGATTCACACCATTTTTCTGATCAGCATTACTTATGGATTTTGAATCTGTCTTCTTTGTTTTTGGTATC
Organism: Chaetodon trifascialis; assembly: GCF_039877785.1. NCBI lineage: Eukaryota > Metazoa > Chordata > Actinopteri > Chaetodontiformes > Chaetodontidae > Chaetodon > Chaetodon trifascialis. The sequence continues at coordinate 12,821,646 of NC_092071.1, read as the reverse complement.
AAATATATAGTTCTGTACGTAATTATTTCAACAATTTGCTTGTTTAATTAATAGTAATAAGTTCACTTATCTGTAGGAATGGGGGTTCTGCATAGAGAGGAGAGCAATTTATTCTCATTTTCAGTCAATTTCTTTGTCTATATGCTGACATTTTTTGGACGCACCAGTTAAAGTTGTCCTAATATCCAACCCTTTGGGGAACTTTTTTCGCCATTTCACAACTGTTGACCAACCAGCTGCACTTCCTCCATTGTTAAAAGGTGATATAGCTTAACATCAGGAAAAGCCCTGACTGAGTAAAGATAAAGGTCATGCAGGGTAAGCCGACTGACTTCTTACAGAGGCGTCAGGCACCTTCCTCTACACGATGTGGGGCTGCCTCTCTCTTTTCCCAGTTCTGCAGCGATCAAAATAGTGTGAGCCGAAGTCTGTGACAGTGCCTCACAACCATACCAGCTTTGATCTTGAATGACCTTTCAAGGCTCATCATACTAAAACACTGGCAGCTGAGAAAATGACTGCGACTCAGTGGAAACCTACCCATTCTACAACTGTAACGGAGGTCGGAGAGGTTTTTTTTGATGCCATCTATTTGTATGCGTTCAACATATGGCTGCTGAAACATTATCACCTCCCTGTTCCTTTTATCTTTACTCTCCTTTGTGTACTCTTCGATATTCAATGCCACTGTTGCCTTTCATGTGTAGTTGTATTTTTTTGTTTGTAATTCTCTCATTATGGTTTCAAATGGCCAGGTGTCCCAGTCTCCTGATAATGCTGAACAGCCTCGAATGAATAATAAACTTCTGTCTCCTTAAAGTGAGTTTTTGCTTCTGTCTATCTCAATTATTAACGGTTTGTTTGTTGACCGTGAAACTAATCTTACAGTACACTATAATCAACCAAAGATTCAACACTGACAGAAACACACACATACACAAACACACACGTACCCTGCATCCTCAGCTTTCACCATTCCCCACTCGTATTGTGTCTCAGCTACATTAGCTACACCACTTACCTAAGACATTAGAATAGGAGCAACACAGCAGTGAATAGTGTGTGGACCAACCACTGTGGCTGAACCTGTTCACTGTGATCACCTCAGTGCACTGTAGCTGCATAATCTAACTCATTAAATGTGTTTAGAAAGGACTTTATCCTGCAGGAGAGTTGGAAAATAACAAATTAAGATCTCTAAGCTGATGATTAGACAATGAAACTGAAAGCAGCTTCTAATATTAACACACATACAAGGCGAACACACAGATGTTTAGTTTGAGGTTATGGAATTCATTCATTCACGCATCCAGAGGAAGATATAGAAAGGATACCATTGTCATTTTAGTATAGTTGGTATGGTGCAGGTACAAACTTTGCATGTAAACTCACTGCAGCTTGTACTCCTGCAGTCGGTTCAATAATTAGCCAGAGCTCTGGTAGTAGCAGCTTTGTGAGCAGAAGCCATGTGCCACCTTCTGTCACCAAGGCAGCATCTTTATATAATCTGCTCTCGGTGCAGCACGCAGTAAATATTACAAACACTTGATTTGTTGCCCTACAGGGTATATTTAACATGCCACAACCTTAGTAGAGTTTTTATTTTTAATTTTCATTTGGAAAATATTTCTTTAATGGTCTTCCAGTGTGTGCACACTGTAAGTTTCAGATGTACGACACCTCAGATGCAGATTTTGATTCACTTTTCTGACAGAGTTCAGGCTTAAAATCTTTGTGGATTCATAGCACACATTCTTTTAGCTCATATTCATCATTTTCTGATCAAATTTGTTCATACAGCATACCCAGTGGTGAGTAATATGTACACTGTGTGAGTATGTTGCAGAATGACTGAGATGAGTCACCAGGTAGAACAGGCTCAAATGGAAAGAGGCAGCTCATGAACAGATGCAGGTTAGTTAAAGAAAGTTGTTATCAAGCAGCCAGAGTTAAATCTAAAGAGCGTGAACTGATCAATGGGTTGAGCCTGCTGGGAAAAAAGGGAGAAGAGAGATAACAGGACAGTGTGTAAATAAGGAGGGGGCAGTTATGGTTGATTGGGTATTGGAACAGGTGAGGTGGACTTTAAAGGCCTACGAAGTCCTGAAACAAGAAAAAAAAAAAAAAAAAAAATCTTTCGACAGGGTAACTCAGGGGAGATCCGTTGCCAAGGCTTACCTGCTGAGACCCACACTGTCAGCACCTTTTTTTAGTCACTGTGCGGTCAGCTCACCATATTGAATTGGGAATTTGAGCCACAGCGAATGGGAAGAGGGAAGAAACACTAATAAGGGACAACAGAACAAAAAAACAGACAGTCTTAGCAGTTACATACCCTGGAACAACTTGGTCATCACAACCTTTCTGTCTCACCACACAGAGGCAAAGTGAACTGAATGCTGGTATTAGACATTAGTCATCTGCTGCAGAATAGTCCAGTATGAGTTCTAGGGATGCTGGGCCGGGTAGGACAGGTGTAGGCTTTGTGATGAAACAGATGCAGCAGTTTAGTTTGTTAAAGGTAACTTTTTGAAGACGTTCCCTTTATACAGCACATTATCATTGGATCAAAGAGGGTTTGCACTGTACAAAACCTGAGAAAATTACATCCTTTCTCAAAGTCTCCCTAAAATCTTTTTGGTAAGACCTCAAGATCCCTGTCTGACTAAATCTGGACGATATAACCTTTAAAACAATGACATCTCTTTTGTCCCTTCATTTTGTCAGCTTATTTATTCAAATCCTATCTAAACATGTCTTTATATGGCCGGGTGTTTCTGTCCTGAACGCCTTTCAGTTCTCATGTAAAGTTCTTTAAGTTTGCCTTATTGTTGAAAGATGCTACACAAATTGTTGTTTACTCTGTTTATTATGGTGCTGTGCTCTCCCTTTATTTTTCACTGCTTTGAGATGTGCATTGCCCTGCATATTGTCTGTCATATATGTATTGCTGGCACACAGTTTCGTCCCTGGGGGATCAATAAAGTATTTGGCATTGTCATATCATACAAATACACTTGCCTTGTCTTGCCTCTTAGGTGGATCAGTGGCTTCATGGGGCCGTGGACAAAACAAAGGACGTCATAGAGCCAGCCTTGCTGTTTGTTATCAAATGATACACAACTGAAGAAAGGATCCTCTTTCAATCCTTTATCAAGTCCATTTCCGTCTCTCAAACCTTTTTCCATCACTCTTTTATTCCCTTTATCCACATGTCCTGTTTTCTCTCTAAGCTCTGCATTCATGTGCCAACATGTACTGTAAGTGTGTAACTGAGAAAAAGATGAAATGAACGAGAGTATGTGTCTCAACTTGAATGTGAGAAGGTGAAAGGAAAGGACATGATGTGTTAAACCTCACTCTCGTCTCTCTGGTCTCTGGTGGGAAGCCAAAACGAAATTACCTCTTCCTGCAATATCACCAATCTGACTCAGCACCAACTTATTGTTCTTTTCTCTTCATTCCTATTGCTCTCTAGTCGCCTTTTAGTATTATCCTTTACCTCCTCTTCTGCTGCAGTTCTGTGCATGGCCAAAGAATTCAACCTCAGGTCCCACATTTATCTATTATTTTCTACTCCCCCGTTTGCTCCCCCCACACTCCATCTCTTATGTTTTCTCCCCACGTGTTTTGTGCTGTTGATGGGCCACAGAGAAGTCATTAATTCCCAGCACAGTGTAAGCGAGAGCGCACACCAGAGCAGAGTGGGACTGAAGCATTCACACATCCGCATCCTTCTGATCCCTCAGCCAAAAGAAAAATATCCCCATGGGCCACAGCTCTCGCATGTGTGTGTGTTGGTGTGTGAAATGCAGAGAGGCCATGCAGGAGAAAGAGAGAGAGGATGATGGCTAACCTAAATCACAGGTATTGTTCCAAAGTTAGCTCCTCTGGGGGAAACTGACAGCTGGCTCATCACACTTTATAAGAGTGATACCGGGGATTTTTAGATGTCTGAAAGTGTCACAGACCCTAAAAATCCTGAAAAAGCTTCTCCTTGTCAGAGGCTAAGTTTTTATATGGTCTGTGTGCAAAAGGTGGCACTAGGCAGCACTCGACCTACTCGAATGATCGGGCTCATGCTAAGCACCCTGTATGATTTGGAGAGTTTAAAGACACAATCAATTCAGTGAGTAATCAAAGGGCAGGATTTAGGTACTGGACTCACACACTTAGTCCTGTGAAAACAAGACATTTTTTTGTGTTGGGTATTTGTGTTCAGATGCTGGTACCAGTAACCTCTAATCTAACATACTGAACCTGTTTTTTATGGATTTGTATTGTATTTTGCAATTTGAACAAATACACTCTCGAAAAAGCACACTGCAGCAATAACTGCATAAAGTAAAAAAAAAAAAGAAAAGAAAAGAAAGAAAGAAAGAAAGAAAGAAAGAAAGAAAGAAAGAAAGAAAGAAAGAAAGAAAGAAAGCACCCACACATGCATACATATTCATAACTGCATACACACATGCACTTACATATATACACACATGGATACCAACACGTGCACATGCACATGCTGTAACGCTCTCCATGTCTTCCAATATTACATATGAATTCTCATTTAAATTACCTTTAAAATGACCTAGAAAGTCTTATTTCTTGTTATATTTTGTCGCAGTAACACATCAATTCATGGTGCTACTTTAAAAAGATCATTCAATCTGGTCACGTCACAATCAGCCCCATACCTATCTTAGCCTGCCAGAGACTTTTTTTAAATGAACCTCGTCAAACTGAACTCCATTAATTCATATAAAAAGACCTGCCCCCCCTGACTTATGCTAGTCTGAATCATATCTGCTGTCCACTGTAATTAGGAGGTCACCTGATATATACAGTCTACCATACAGCAGAAAGATCAGCATATGTATCATTCTGCATTCTCTGATCTTAAGGGTAAGATATGACATCAATTTAGTATTTTAAACTAAATTCATGTCATATCTTAAAATCTAGAGACATAGGCTTGATATTCTTTCAAATAGTAAGTCCCAGTGTCTGTGTACAAATGAGACCTAAATCCCTCTCCTGTGTTAGCCTGAGAGCATCAGATTTTTACATCGACACAAAAAGTACAGAATTTAGTAATAAACTGGAGCCTCATGTCCCTCAGCAAGTGCACTTTAATTCTAGAGCGATCTGATTGCCAGTTTTAAAATCCATGAACGAAAAATGTTTTAACCCTGTCTTCTTCCAAGAGATCTTTTGTGGAGTTTTGGCTATCCTCAATTCGTTTTCAAATTCTGGATCCTAAATTAAGGTTCACATTAATCTTTGAAGCCTGGGAGACTTTTTTCCAGGAAGCGTGATGTAACAGGATAAGATCGCAACTTTGAGGATCATTTATTTGATAAAAAAAAAGGAATGGGAGGTACAGAGGAGGGGAAATGAGGCTCTAATGATAACATCCATTTTTACTATTTGTCCAAGAGAGAAAGAATACAACTGTGGCTTAAACTGCAGACCCCTGTTGTCAAGACCCCCTTTGAAGGACCAAACACAGTCCTTCACTTCTTTAGATCCTTCAACATACAGTATTGGTTTTCTTTTTTTTTCTTTTTGTCAGTGGGAAAAATAGAGAAAAACATATATGTCATTCGTCTCGTATCCACACAACTGAGCCCAGTCCAGTGTTTTGTTTTCAGTATTTTTGCTTTGCTGTTCTGTTGGACAGAAAAACAAAACATTTTGTCATTGTATCTTATCCAAACACTGGAAACACATTGTGATGCTGGCTGCGCCTCTGACGCTATCTGTTAGACGAGAGTGTCTAAAGTTGCATTAGAAGAGAGAACTAAAGGTAAACTCATCCAGCGCCAGCAGGTAGTGCAGTCGCCTCAAAAGAGGCAACAAAGACAAACACAATCACGCTTTTATCAGCACGCTCTAAAATCTTACACTGACTCCATTCATTTTCCTCACCTTCACCCCAAACTAATCCGAACTAGGATTTTACAGTTGTCCAGTCTTAAAATAACATGTAGCGTTGACATCAATGAAAGATTTCACCTTAATCTTTCAACACACTTGAGGAGGACGTCTACTCAGGACTGTATCTCTAATAGTCAGAGGTGTTTGTTTAAGTACTGAAGTGCAACTACGACGCCTGCACACAGACTGTTAACTTGTGACTTGCTTGCATCACAAATAAAGAAACTGTCAGAGGAGTGACAGTCGAATGAAAGGATGTTTTGCTGCCATTTCATTTTTACTTGTTAGCAATAGCTAGCTACAGTATAGACTGGAGAGTTAATAACTCAAGTGAGCTGAAGCCAGCAAGCAAGACTAGCTATGTGTATGCAGCACAGGCCCTTCTTTCTCCACATCAGTGTCTAAGACTGTCATCGAAAGGTATTTGCCACCCTTGGCCAGACATGCGTTGAATTGTGCCACAGCACATTGGAACAATGTTTGGATCTGAGGTCATTATTTGCACAATAGCCACGCTGGATCCCCAGTGGCGCTGCGTGTAAAGAACTTAAAGAAGTGTGCAGAAAAGACAAATTCCTGAGCTGCATTTATGACAAAACATGGAGGCAACAGCTTTGAACTTTTAGGGGTGCTGCAGGGGCGTTCTGACAGTTCTTGCCAATGTTTAGACATGGAAAGCACTTGCCCAGGGCTTGCCTTGGATCATTTCTGATGATAATAAAATACATTCATTTTCAGTAACTTGTAGGTGACTTTATTTACTTATTCTGAAGTGCCTAATTTTTCTGCGGTTGATTTCTTATGTTTTAAAAATCTAACTTAGATGAGACAGAAGAAGCGGCATCGTTTCATTCTTTTTGTTTGTGTTTGCTGCTGCTTCTTTGGCGACTACTCAATTATCTCTCAGTAATTGCTGGTGCTATATTTTATATATGTCATGCGCTGCTAATTTGGATTGTACAGTTATCAGTGTCTTATGTACTGCTTGAGACTTTTTCTGAATTGAAACATGAGCACCATATTTACGTAACCTTAACAAAGTGTTGCAAGTGCCTGAACATAAGCACATATTGTAATAATGCTGTAGTCAGTGCGAATGGATATTGTATTGCAAAACCTCATATTTTCTCCAGAAGCAAATTAAATACTTTGTCAGTGAGCATTTTACTGATATGTTCAATATTAGCATTGTTTGGGACTTGCCAGATACCTTGAAGTGATAATCACAAAGATTTCTGGCATGGTTGACTAGTTGACAGCTGTCATTTCGTTGGTAAATGTGGTTTAATAGTAAAGGTTGCATAATTCTGCAGGCAGCAAAACAAGCTATTGTTGGCAATAATTGGCCTTTTTCAATCATTCAGTGAGCAACTGTGATCTGATTTTCTGCTGCACATGGCATGAATGTGCAAACAGCAGAGAAAGTTACCTTGCTAAGAAGTTGGAGTGCAAAGCTCACTGACAAACGCATCGCAGTTCCTGTGCTGCTTGATAATAAAAGTCAGCTCATGTTTTGCCAGTTAAATGTTTTTAAAGTGAAGCTGCCGCAGAAGGAAATGTTCAGTTTGAAGAAGAAGAAGAAGAAGAAGAATTGGAAGGACAATCCCCTTTATTGGTCACACAACACATCCACATGCACACACATGCCATGCACTGGTGAAATTTTTCCTCCGCCGTTAACCCATCCTGCTCGTCCTTCCTCCGCGGCAGACCAGGAGCGGTGGACTGCTATCCGACCGGCAACCGGGGACCCAGTTCTCTTTCGTCACCATTGGTCAGGTGGTGATCTTTTTGCATGTTTTTAGTGGGGGTATTTTATGGAGGATACCCCAGGTGAGCACGGGGAGAACATGCAAACTCCACACAGAAAGGCCCTTTTTCCTCGAGCAGCAGGCACTGAAGGCATGGTGGAGGACATGGCAACAGCGCCCACAGCGGGATTCAAACCAGGACCTTAATACAGCAGTGTCGAGACAAACACCAAGTTCGCATTGCTGTTTTTTCAATGGTGGCCAAAAGGCTCAATCACCATTGCATTACCTAATTGAGTGATAGACAGTGATTTAACAGACACTTAATTAAAGGGGCCAAATTATGCTTTTTGGGTTCCCTTTCCTTTATTGCTTATATACAGTAGATTGTTTTTTGTGTGTGTAAAATGTCTGCAAAACTCAGTTTCCAGGCCAAAAGGACGAAGTCTCTCCTACAGAAAACACCGCTCCTGAACTGCCTGAAATGCCTTGTCAGTAGTCAAGCCTTTTCTTCCATTACTTGTCTACATCACTATGTAACACAGCACCACCTCCAGCACAGTGACCATCTTCCGCCTAGATGATGTCCCATCCACACCGCCTGCCATTGTTATATGAAGATGCAGAAGGCAATGAGCAAAGCAAGCAATTTCTCCGTTGTTGACTGCAAGAAGGAACACAAAAGTCTTCATTTACACCATCCGAGAATAGATGTAGAGGATTAACTTTCTTTTTGATGGAAATGTCCCCACACAGACTTGAAAACTCTCATCTGTGCTAACCATTTTACTTCAGACTTCTTTGAGGCTCAGTACAAAGGTAAGAGCTAAGCAGAGGAACTGCTCTGTTGGCTCCAAGAACCAACACAAACGTCTTCATCTACTCCCACCATCTGAGGATGTAAAGACACAGTGGATTAACTTTATCTTTGGTGGAAATGTGACAGAAATGTTCCCACAAAAACTAGACAAACACATTTGTGCATTTTAAAGTTATTCCACTGGACTGCTTTGTCAACATGGCCCAGAAATGCTACAAGCTCAAGGATGGATCAATACCGGCTGTCTCCAAACCTGGAAGCTGTAAGTTTTGCCATGTTTTATGTTCTTTTGCTGTTTATTTGGTTAGCCTGCTTAACTTTGAGCTAGCATGTTGCATGGCTAACTCCCACAGACTGGGAGCGATGTTAGGCTACTTTTGTAAATAGTATTACTTTTGAGGGACAGTTAAGAGAAACTGTGTGAACATTAAGCCTCATTAAGGCCAACTAATTAACACAAGTAGTTGGTTTGATACTGGAACAGTTGTTCATGTTATTTTTTGCGTGTTTTTACTGTAGCACTGGCTCAGTGAGCCTTAGCTAATGTGGCAGCTCCCACAGACTGGGAACGCTGTTGTAGAGATGTAGAGAAACTGTGTGAACATCTCATTTGAAGCCTAAAATGAATAAAAATGTGTTTTTTGAAATAAATCCATGTCAACCTATTGTAGCAGACACCTAAAATTGAAGTACAAACGTGAAACAGAGCATAATATGGCCTCTTTAAATGAAAATCTTCAAGATTATGACTTTAATTAACATTTCCTCATTATGTTAATAGAAGACACAATCCAAGCAGCATTACTTTCTCTCCAAAGTGTATTATTACGTAATTTGTTGTGTATAAACATCATTTTCTAATCAATCCTGAAAGTCTAAACAATATTTAAAGGAATTTTACTGTACTTTTTTCCAATCACCTTGACACGGTCCTTTAGCTACAGTGAAACATGTGGGACAGAAGTATTTTACAGATATAAACAAAGATCAAAGTGTTGAAAGGATTAAAAAAACATGATGTACTGCAACAACAATGCTGCCATTACTGTGAATAAATGTGTCATGACCAGAATGTGATTGGACACGCATGACCATGAACTACATCAACAATGCAGGCTGTGGTGCGTGCGTGCTACCGTTCAATTTGATCCAACTACTGTCAGGTAGATGTTTTTTTTGTTTTTGTTTTTTGTACAGTATGATTGCTACGTAAATACAACACACAATTATCTGTGATTAGAGATGCTCTTTGTATGTTTCACCAAATACATAAGCAGAGACAAACATGCCACTTACTTGCAGCTGATCATCCTGCATTGCTTTTTCTGCCTGTCATCAGTGCTGTTAAGTGCTTACAGAAGCGTAAATTCATTGTTTTTCACAGTTGCATATTTTATGATAGTGTTCATGTGACATTTTACTGAAAAACAACCCCAAAAAATAACTGTCAGCCACACACAACAGCTTGCTTTTTTTTTTTTTTTCCACTTCTGACCATAAACATGTCCATGAGGTTTAGCGGTCTGATACAGATCCAAAACCAGCTCTTGGCCCTGTGAAGCCCTTTCAAAGCTCATTGGATACACAAACATGCACATGGTTCACGCTAAAAACCAATCTGTTTTTCCTAGTTGATGGAGAGTTTACATTTTTTCAGACACTTTGAGGTTTTCACTGGACAATGAGTAGTTTTGGAAAGTTTACGGAACGGTTTGACAAAGCTTTCCATCTGTCCTGCCAGACCCTGCATTAACGTGTTTATCAAACATCTGTGTGATGGCTGGGCATCAGATAAGGGAATCAGAAACAGTGTGGCTCCACTAACATGTTGGTACAACACAGTTTTAAGTCAGCAACCTTTGACATACAAGTAATCTCCTTGCTGGATCCTTCAACTTTACCGTCTCATCAAATCGCTTCTATTTTTTTTGGGCTGAGGTGTCGGTGAGCATGTCTACACCCAAATATACAATAAACCTTGGGTTTATGACGGAGGGCCAGATGATGATGGGCTTGAAGGGTTCCTGGGTGCTGACAAACCTTCTGGTCATCAGGCTCACTGAGTTTACAGGCCATCCCTGTACTATTAACACACACGCGTTCGTGCACACAGGCGCAGAGGGGGAGAAAACATCAAAATTTGTTTAGTGAGGAGCAGCTGCTGCTTTAATACAGCACAAGAATGAAAAAGACTTTGCTGGTAGCTGCAGTGCACACAAAAAGCTTTGGAACAGACTAAATGCCCTCAAATACCACACAATACTATTCAGAGCTTAGATTCAAGGACACAGTCATATTTCAATAAGAGTCTGAAGTTTATGTGTTAATTCTGAGCTTGATATGCATGAATACACTATTAAGTGGCATTTATTGTGGTCTGCCACAGGGTCAAATAGTTCACAAATTTGTGAAAAATTGTGAATTTTCCGATCCAAGTAACACTTTGGAGTTTTATTAATAAAGCAAGACCCCCCTCCCTTGTGTATTATTGCTCAGCCTCCTTTTGGAGTGTCATAATTAGCGAGGTTTGCAGTGTTTGACCCTGTAAGCAAAGGCAAATTCAGCCATTGGTAATCATAAACGAGCATGAAATCCGAGGTTGTTTACCTTTACTCTTCTTCAGGGAAGTGTATTATAGCTAGAATACCTGCGATTCAAAATCTAGTGTCTCAATTTACAAAAAAACTGATATCCTCTTTCTGCAAGTGCCTAACAGCAATTGCAAAGAAACACGTGGCCTATTAATAGCCTAGCATACTGCACGAAGGTGGAATACCATCTATTTTTGAAATGTTCTTTTGAACATTTTGTTCACAGAATTCTCAGACTATCTTTAGTCTCTTTGTCTGTTTGTGATTCATTTTGATATGGATGAGTTTAGGTCAATTTAAAACATAAACTACTTAGAAGATAATGTACTGCAACAGACTAGGGAAGAACATTGAGGTCTCTTTATTTTTGAATGTTGTGCATTTCAAAAGACTTGTATTATTCCAACTATGCAGGGCTGCAGTAAATCTATGTTGTTCTTTTGTTGGGGTGCACTAGACTAAAAAAAGGGCAAAAGGTTTAAAATAGCTCAAATTTGATGAGATGCAGTGTGGACAACCTGTTAAAATGCAAAGGTGAACCAATGTAAAGGGGTCTCAAAACAATCTGTATTCCCGCCTTTTTCATTGCAGGCTTTCACAACTCTCCTCAGTCACTGCAATGCCCCTTAACAGTAATGCCGGTGAACATGTTGTCAGGCAGCTAAGCCTCTGTGTCATTTCAGCTACGTATTGCAGCCTTTGTTTGAGCTTGAGTACCTGTGGATTGAAGATAGTTTGGAGGATGGGATTCTTATTCTGCTTTTATTTGGAAGGAGAGAGTGGAAATTGTATTGAAGAGTCTGAGGAACAGGCAGTAAGTGCACTCTTATTTTTCTCATAGCATAGGTTGCCCATAGTGAGTGTTGTAAAATCAAATCAGGATTTTCTTGTACAGTAGTATCCAACAGTGTGCCCAAATCCCCAAATGTCTTATCAGCTCAGTGATAACATTTTGAAACTTGGCTGTCAATGGAACTGAGTTTCATGACATCTGAAGTTGAGCTAGGAGAACAGATAATCTATCTTCCCATTACCATGGTATTTATTATCCAAAACTAATTCTGTTTTGGCTTGAAGTGAATTTCTGGGTGCAGAGGCAATGGTAGAACATTTTCAACTACAGTAATTTAATTATTTAAAAAGAAGGCGATGGGAAAATTTAGTGCAGTGATGGTTTCATGTGTGGAGGAACATAATAGCTAGGTTTTGGATTTTTCTGCATGACATAATAAAGTTATTTTAGATCCAATGCCAATGTTTTATAACATCTGTGCATGGCGACGATGGTGCGGTTGAATCTAGGGAAAGATAGTGGTAATGGTGAATACATTATGGTTAACTAAAGGTTAGGTACACTCTCAGGGTGAACTTAGGGTATGGTTAGGGTTTACAGAGTAGGGATTCCTGGTTCAACTTTACGTATGTAATGACCCAAAAAAATCAAGTCATACCAAGTCCAAAAATTCAACAATTCAAACTTGAGGTAGAAGCAGAACAAAAGGATGAGCCAGACAAAAACCAAAAACATCAGGTAAAAGACAAAAATGCGAACAAGCAACAACAGGAATAACATGGGCTGGCTCTCTAGTCTGCTGGAGGACATCTAACAAACTGGTAGTGGATCACTATAAATACTGGGGAACTAATAGGATCAATGAACTTAACTGCATTTCCCACTGTATTTTGTTGTAGCCTTCTAATGCATTTCTGTATGCTTACTTCCTGTCTTTGTTCTGTTTGCTATCATCATCGTGATCATCGTGATAGCAAACAGAACAAAGACAGGAAGTAAGCATACAGAAATGCATTAGAAGGCTACAACAAAATACAGTGGGAAATGCAGTTAAGTTCATGCTTGATGTCACAACTTACTTTAAAGGTCCATGAAGGAGACAACTAATCTGAGGAGGTCCAGTATAAAGAACTTTACTGTAAGAGCAGTGCATTTCAGGTTGTGGCCTTCATCATGGTATGGTTTGTGTTAGGTTGTGTAAGCATTTATGGTTATGGTTAGGTAGGCATCATTGTTAAATTTCATAAAAAGCAGAATGTTAATTGTAGGTCTGGTGCAAATCTGGACTGCAGCATGAAAGCTGAATGCACTCCACAACCCCGAAGTCCACACCGCACTGCACACAGAGTACAATTCCTGGCACTGAATGGTGGCACTGGAGATAAATTGTGACGCATAACTTATCCAATATGGACACACGTCGTATGGATACTGGGCTGAGAGGAACCTACCACAGAAAACCTGTCTCAGGGATAGGTGCTAGAGAACCACTGCATTTATAGAGATCATAGGTAAGGTGTTGCAAATGATAAGTTTCCCAAATATGATGTAGTTAATAATTCATAGACCATTGAATTGTCATTTGACATTATTGCATAACTTTATTGGTGTGTAGAACAAAATACTTTTCCTTTTTATGCTTTGTCTTCTTTGATCACCACTACAAGTCCTAAAGGACCGTATTGCTTGAGGCAGGCTGAGGGGAAATATGCCTTCCCTCTGCGAGAAAAAGGTCTCATTACTTTTCTACAGCTGTGACTTCTCAGTAAGAGCTGTGGCACCGTGTTGCTTCTTACCTTTACAGCCAGTCTTAATCACAGCAAACGATGGAAAACAAAGATGTAAGCACTTATTAGAACAATTCTGTGTGCATTTTACACTCCTACTAACAATACTGCACTCACAGCTGCTACTGATGCTACACCTATGGCCACCAACACACCAAATACTATTTTTTCTATTATTGTAGCCTCCACATACTGCAAATACCTCAGCAACAGCCACTACAACGACCAATGAACCAACAGCTTTTTATGTTATTTAGAATTTACACACCAGCCAAGTACACACATTTTACATTGACAGTAAACAAAAAGAATAAATTAAGAGCATTTTCTAAATTAAATGATATCTAATGATACTGATTCAGGAAAAATGCATGTGTTTGTGTGCCGTGTATTTTTAACCTGTTTCGGGTTATTAGATACCCAGTTGGTTCAGCTAAGTAACAGGATAGTGATGGTATTGATCCCAGTAATGGTGTACACTCGGAATAAAGTTATACAGTATGCTGTGAAATAACAACAGAAAGTCATGAGGTCCAAATCATACAGCATACTGTTTGTTACATGGTCGAGCTTTGGGGACTGGGATCCAAAAATAGATAAGATCATCATACCCCAGGATGGATGAAAGAAACAAAGAAATGAGATTCAAACAGAATAATGAGGTGGTAGAGTGGTTTGAACTGGAAACCAAAAAAAAAAAAAAAAAAAAAAGCAGAGATAGGAAGAGTGTGTTATACAAAGTAATGTCTGCTTCAGCGTTTAATGGCACAGTGAACAGAGATGTAATTGATTACTGTTATTGGTGGACAGGCAGTTACTGTAGCACAGATAAAGGCAGGCATAATACACTGCTCTGCAATATATGGTTAGACTGATGGGAACAGACTGATAGAAAACTCAGGAGTAACGGAAGAGAAAAGAGAGAAAGGAATGGGAGATTATAGTCTAAAATGAGTATTGAGACAAAGGCGAAGAGACAGAGACAGAGGAGAGCGATGAAGAGGTTCTAATAATATAATGGTGTGTTCATATATCAGTGTTGTCCTTTGGAGGGAGGTTTGATCTTTCCTCACATGCCTTCAGCCCACTCTGTTATCCATATTTCCTTCAACAGCGCACTCTCATCTTATGCCGTTTATTATCAATATCCACCTACTCCACCCATATGACACCCATTCATCTCTCCTCACCTATTCTTACCCTCTTCGCCCCATTTCACTCGTTGGCTCTCAGCGATCACCTGTTCCCACCCCTCCTAAATCAGATCTCCCTCATCTATCAAACCCCCTCTTCACTATCTTCACCCCTTTTAGTCTTCCTCATCCATTCTCCACTTTTCTGCCAAGGCCCTCCGTCTTGGGCTGAGCAGAAGAGATCAGAACAACGCTGTTGCTGCTGCTGTGGTCACTGCCTAATGACAAGAGGCTGTGAACAAGCCAAAAACCCATTAAGGGTACAGAAAGGAAGAGAGGATGATACTGCTTATAGGAGATATGCGTGTCCGTTCATACAGACTGAAATGGACACTTGTGCACGTGTACAAACCTTCTCTGCTATGCTCGTGGGGACAGGGGCAAGTATGCATGCGGCCACATGCACAAGGCCAGACAAACCTAGACAGAGGCACGCGCATAGAAGAGATACTGCAATATTTAATGTTCCTGTGTGACTCATGTCTCCTAAAAGCCCATGCCTTGACTATAAATTTTTCGACTTTTGCAGCTCTCCCTTTGGTTAGTGGTCACCTGGGAGCAAACGTGCATGCATGCACACACACACACACACACACACACACACACACACACACACACACACACACACACACGCTCACACTGCCTCATAAAGCTTTACTGTTATTATGATGGAAATCACACAAGCATGTGGAGTCATAGCAGTGGCTGAATTAGGATCTGTATTGTTGCAGCTCTGACTGCACTGACTTCTTACTTTTGTGTCCTCTTATTGTGGTGCATACTCTAACTTTAATGCATTCCATATGCATACTGCTAAATTCAAGGTTTTTGCCAGAAGTGGTTTTGCTTGATGCTTGGATGTCGATAGAAATCAAGACGACCTTGTATGTTACATAAACAAAACTGACTGGTGAGCTCCGTGTGACAGTGCTTATCCAGCTTTTGTCATAATATTCTACTTACAAACTGGTGTTAGTACAGATGAATAGACTTGAAAGGTCCTCCAAATCTACAGTGCCAAAGTAACACATCCTCATTGTTCGACAGTACTACAGGATGCCATCTCGGCCTCTGTATAACCACTTTAGGCATGCAACCCGTATTTGAAGTGTGACACTGAACATTTACATAAAGCAGAAGTTTTCATTGCCAAACCAAAGAATTCTACCTGACCTTGTAGAAATATTTAGTATTTACCACACAAAGCTGTAAGATTTTATACATTAAATTGTCAGATTAAACTACTATAAGGATATAGTATTCCTACAATGATTCTGCTATAACTTGCGATCCTATAGTTATCACAGAAACTGTGCTCACGCTTTCATATGAAGCAGACTGTTGTTAAGCTTGGTGGGAAAATGGTCACAACCTGTGCTGACTCATTCAGGCTGACATCAAATGTGCTTATGTCTTATCAGTGCAACAGAGTACATGTTAGCTGCTAGAGCCATGTTTACATGGCACAGTACATTTCAGCTCAACTTGACTTGCTTTTGCTACCAGGTTTCCTGCATTTTCCACTGCTGCTGGAACCCCCTCAACATAGACAGGATTCTTCAGCTGATTGTCATTGCGACGCCCACTGAAAATGCTCATCTTCAACATGACTGAAACACAAAGGAACAATGGAGGTATCCTTTCATCAGCAACCAAACAGATCAACGTCTGCACTTCACACTTGACCATGCCGTGGTTTTGTTGGCGGCCATTTTTTTAAAATCCAGGTCCAGTGAATAAAAAGAAAAATGTGGTTGGTGTACACGATGTCAGTGTTGCTGAAGTCACAATTCTCTGCAGTGTTGTCACTCTACTGTTTATTATCAGCTCAGCTAGCTTGGAACCTTGACTGAGGTGATACCAAATTACGTTTCAGGTAACAGGATTTCAGGATGCACCATTGTACCAAGATTGCATATCAGTTTGCATCCAACTAAACTAAACTAAACTTTCTCCTCACCCTCACCTACAGTGACCACTCCAAACACAAAAGGCCCTCTGAAAAGACAGTATTTGGTATTATTAAGACAGTATTTGGTTTATCTGTTCTTGGCTGCTGTAGAAACATGGTGGTGCAACATGGCAGACTCTTTCAGAGGTCATTCTCAAGTAACAAAAACACAATGATTCTTATTTTCAGGTGATTATACACCAGTGAAAACATAACTATGGATTTTATATTCCATTTTTGCCAAAAGATCCATTCAACATTATGAATTCCCTTATTGCTATGTGCAACTAAAACCTGGTCAACTTCAGATTACAATGCATGTAGGTTACATGAAAGTGTCACTGCTGCATAATGACAGAGCTCACAGCAGCCATCTGCTGCATAAACAGCTCCATTTAGACACACCTTAATGCCAGCCGTAGTCCAGCTGAGGTTTTATGGAACTAAGCAGTTTACAGGTGATGTTGATAGCCATTAATCGAAGCTCCCTGATGCCACGAATAAAGCAATAAACAGAATCTTCCAGCCCACTTGTGGTGAGCCACCCACCAATTAAGCAGTCTGTCAGCAAAAAAGTCTGCCTTCAAGTCTAGAAAATGCAGACATTCAGTGTGTGGTTTGACTGAGCAGGAGTTTACTTTTAATTTGGGAGAAAGAAAAGATGATGCCAGTGGTGAAAAAATGATACCCAGTGCTGCTGGTTTTTGTTGACTTATGTCCTAAAAACAAAAGTGAATGGAGGGAATGTGGTAAGATACCAAAGAGGCAGATTTAGTGTAGACTAATTTACACATTAACGGCTTACCAGAGTTATAAGTATAATCTTACGTAGGTAAAACTGGGATACTTGAATACAAACACAAAAATCCACGCAACAGCAGTTCCAGTGATGGTGCATGCGTAAAGAAAGAACAAACAGACAAATGGAAGGAGGAGCCACCAGAGCCTGGGCTGGCAGCTCATCACTTCACACACCTGGCTGCCATCCCAGCCTGTTAGAGGCACTACCAAAGACCCGCCACAATCAAATTACTAGGAACACACAGCAAGGTAACACAATCAGTCCCCCAGTGACTTCTACACCCTGTTTTCTGGAGATTCGAGCTGAGACAGACCCCCACCCCCACCACTGCACAGCTTGTGACAGAAGCTGAGCAAAACCTTCTTTCTGTTGCCATCCTCACAACTAGCCTTCTTTAATCTGCACACATTGGACCCTCCAGATGATCCACTCATTTGGTAAATGGAAATTAATTCGCTGGAATAGAATGAGAGTTTTCTTGTCACTGTAGTGCAGCCCATCTGTAGATTTGAAATAGTACAAGTTGTTTCAGCTCCAAGGTAACTTTAAGTGGTACTAATGAGAGAAAATATTGGGGGCAGTGATCAAAACAGTTAATACTGAGACACTCTCAGTGAGAAATCAAATAAGGACATGTTTTTTTTCCCCAATGTTTTGTTAACTGGTCTGGTATGATATTAGCACCCATGTGAATTATGATGAAACATTTACCTTTAGGTGCTGCCACTCCCTTTGATGATAAGTCACCTCAATGGATTGAATGAACAAGTATATTGAGTACCATGGTTGAACTGAAGACAAGCTCATATTGTAGTGACAGAGGTCTTTTTAGGCACCTCAGCAGCACAAACATGACAAGGTTTTTAAGTCAAGATCATAGAGCTCAGATTTTCTCATTTAGCACTTGGCAGTGATAAACAGGCAGTCATTTTCTCCACACCACACCGCTGGAATAATAATTGTACTCATTAAATTAAATACTCTTCTTTTTCAGATGGATTTGTAATAAAAAAAAAAAAAAAAGACAACTAATTTGTGACAAGCACAGTTTGCATTATCTGTTCTAGAGCATATCTAGGTATATAAGTTACATGTGTAATTTATACACATACAATTCGAATGCAAAGCCTTGGTTTGCCTAAATAGCTGAAACAGAAGAGAGAAAAATACAGGAAACCCAGAAAAGTAATCACTTGTGCAGATTGTTTTCTGGACATCTTAAGGGTAATGGTAAGAATTCTAATTAGATTTACCTTAACGATAAGGTCGGGATTAAGGTTCAGGACGTGAAGTGTGGGCACTGTAATTACCAATGTGCCTGTAAAATTAATGCTTGCCAATACAGTACCTTGACACATTTAAAAAGTGTTTATATAATGTGTATATGTGCATGTGTGCGTGTGTGTGTAGAATGAATTGCATTTTATAAATCACAGTGCCAGTCCAGCCTTTCTATACTGAGTGTGCTGAGCTTGTGTGCGTGTGTGTATGTGCAGCAGTTCCCAGCTGTCTTTTTGTGCAGGATTGACTCCATTGTGTGGTACTTTCCCAGCCATGCTTGAGGTAGCCTGAGCTAAGCTGGCTTGGTGTAAATTGATAGGAGAGCGGAAGAGAGGTTTACTAAATTTGTACAAGTAAACACTGCAATAATTTTCATGTATCACTTCAAACCAAAATGAACTGGGACTGCTGAAGATCATTAGGCTCTGCTCAGTCGTAGCTTGTGGATTGTGACAGCACATTCAACAAAACAAGCAGCGCAGAGATTGGTAAATACACAACCCAATGCTCCTGAGCACGGGATATGAAACCTATTTGGCTCAGAGTTTGGGGTATTTAATCGGCTTTCAGAACTTTTGCTACCTTACCCTCCTCTTGACTGACATTTTTTCCCCCAAAATTGCATATTGGTTATGCCGGTGGATGCTTGTTGACATACAAAATCTGTTGACATTAAGGGGCCGAAAGGAGACAGGAGGCATTGCAGAATGTGAAGCATGTGCGATGGTTTGGAGCGCTTGCTCTCTCTTAGTTGATACACCTGAAATGAGAGGTGGTTCATAATGTACGGGTGTGTTAATGCTGCACATTCATCCTTCACTTGCACTTTGTCAAGATGAACTATCACACTCAAATCTTCCTAGAAGACCTTAAAATATCGCTAATTATTGGAGCAATGTCCAGAAAACCTAATTTTTCATCAAAATCAAGTTCAATTCATTATCAGTCAAAACGTCACAGTCCCATAATTGAGATTAGACACTGACAAATATGGAATAATAAGAAACACACAATTGTGGTGACCTACAAGTTGAATACAACGTACATTATTCAGTGCTAAGGTATCAGATTTCAGCCTCTGTGCACATGTGCTTACACTGTCTTTCACTCATACACATTCTCTCTCTCTCTCTCTCTCTCTCTCTCTCTCTTTCTCACACACACACACACACACACACACACACACACACACACACACACACACACACACACACACACACACACACACACACACACATATCCATAGAGGTCAAAAGAGAAACACCAGCAGATCCGCTCAAAGAGAGCCTCAGGATGTGTTTTAGCTGACTGGAGCACTTATGGCTCATCATCAACTCTTGACTCCTCTGATCAACTTAAGAGAGAACTAAACACTATCTGCCAGCACAGTCTATTAATAGCAGGGACCAAGTTTAATTACAGAAAGTGTGGATGCAAAGGTGTAACTGCAAAAAGTGTGCAATATCGACAACTAATAAAAAAGAAACGTGACCACAGGTGATCCATTGGCTCCTTTAAATGACACATTAAATTTTTCTGGACCTCTGTTGTGCTGCATTAAGAGAGTGCAGCCTGTATGTGGACATGCAAGGTTTCATTGTTTTGGTGGTATCTGCAATATCCTAGAAATGGATGAATTCGTAACAAAGCACCTGAGTTTCAGATGGACAACTGGAACAAAAGTAAGGTCACCCACTAAATGTCTGAGTGGAATCTGGCATCGTTGCTCAAACCCAGACTTTTTACCCCCTCATCGTACCTGAGAGCCCTTGTTTAATAATTAATAACGCAGACATTTTCTCTTAGGATGAGTATTGTTAGTCTGACACTCAACCTGAATTAGCATTGCACTCTGCTTCATTATTCAGTGTGAAATGTTTGTAATGATGCCAAAGCAGAGGGCATTGTGTTCAAATTGAATTCAGTCCAGACCGGATTGGCCCTACCTAATTACAGATTCTTCGTCACTCTGTCCGTTGCTGATAAAAATCTGATTTCTAATCCCCAGCATGACTGATTATCATGTCTAAAAGGAGCCCAACCGCGAAAAGTCGAGAAAAATCAAATTCAATTAACATGAATTAGCCCAAACTGGGGAAAAAGTAAGTTAAAGTACTTAACGCTGTTAAGTACCCAGTTTATGTAAACCGTACACAATCATCAGCAAAGACTCTCCTTGTGGTTTTATCATATTCCAGTTGTCCATGTTATGAAGCTCTGCCCTGTACTCTAATTGAAATGCATGACTTAAGCATGCGTGCTGCCTCAGTCTAGCTTTGTTTGATCAAAGAATATCACTTTAATTATGCTTCATGTCATGTTGCCTGGGATGGAGAAGTCCTTGTTGTTTCTTTTGATGTAAAGAAACCAGGAGTGACACATCACTTGTTTACTGGATTTCACCTCCTTTGACCAAGTGCAGCTCAACTAACGCGAATCATATCAGGAAATCCTCAATTAACAGTGCAGTAATCCCCCTCTGAACACATTCATGCACAAACCATACCCAGCCTGTTGGAACGATATTTGGAATGATTCAGAATCACTCTGGCGATCCAATTTCGGAGAAACAAATGAAAAGGGTGGGATGGAGCCAGATAAAGTTGAATTCTTCCTTTTTATTAGTTTTATCTCAAGTGTAATAATGCATTCAGGGCCAAGTGGAGGCCGGCTGGGGGGGAAATTAGGAGCATCTGTCAAAGAGATCCACGTACAAAAATAGAGCCCTGAAGCCGACACACATCACACACACTTGGAGGACTTAATGGGCGTGCCAAAGTAAAACTCCACGCTGAGGTAGAAACTAGTATCCTTAATAAGTCACCATAACTGTTGAATGATGAATCTGCTTGTGTGTGTGCGTGTGTTTGAGTGTTGGTCCCTACTCACAGGCAGTATGGCATTTTTAAATTAGTTTAATCAGCGAGTACTTCACAACCTCAGGCATGCATTACAATGTCTCATCTACATACTGTTCTGGACATAAATTAATTTCAGCGCCTGGTAAACCATCACTTTTACACTCATAATTGGCACCCACATGAGCATTCTGACACACCTGCTGATGCACATGTGCATAAACAGGCCCACATACAGGGGATTCATAGAAAGACTTGAACCAAAAAAGCAAATATGTCGCCACATTATGTTTTGTCTCTCTCTCACAAATACGCAACTGTATGCACACGCACATGCTCCTACTTACACTCACGCCAAGACACACAAACTCAAGACATTACATAGAGTCAGGGAGGGATGGTGTTATAAATTACAAAATGCAACTCCTGCTTATCTCAACATTGATTAAAAGGGAAAACTGGCCCTGAATACCATCTAGAGCTCAAAATGGTTAGAAATGAATAAATCATAGCTCTTATCCCAAACAGCAGAAGGAGAAAATGAGCAATATCCTAGAAAGCTTTAATTTTTTTTCCCAGCATAAATATGAAGGGTTGTTTAGTGAATTCTAAGCAGATGCTTACCTGATTGGAATTTGATGCGCAGCAGCAAAGGTGGAGTTACGGGGAATCCAGTGAGAGGGGCACACATTAAAATACTGCCTCAACCACGAAGAGTGATTTGAAAATACTGTAGACAGTACATCTAAAAATAACTTGGCTGTGTAATTTGGCACATATTGTAGGATCAAAGCCCACATGAAGAAAAAGAGTGGAGGTAATGTTTGTTGCATGCATAAATATCGCACGTTTCAAGGTTTTCCGTGTTTTGCTCGTGCTCAAACTGATTAATAATGAGAGACCAGATACATTTTCCTCAAGGACTTTTTGTCAAGTTGATGCTATAGATATATCACAGTATTTTGAAATAGCAGGCTGCATATTTTGAAGAAGGCTAATTGAAATAGTTAATCAGCCCAGAATATAGATTGGTTTATTTTTATCTCAGTCATTTGCAGACATGAATTGAACAAATGGCTCTTTCTGTTTCTCTAAATGATGGAATGAATCGGCCTATTTAAAATGTAGGTTATAGCCATTGCTCTGATTAATGAATTCAAGAGAAAAAAAAAAAAAAACATAAATGCATGTACTCATCTCAAACCCACAGCTGAATCCCTTCCCCCTCCTGTTTCCTCCACATCGCCCCCTGGAAGCTCAGAGCTTTACCTTCTCAAATCTGAGGAGCTCGAATAAACAAGCACATCGCACAGCTTCACACTGGCTTACTTTGATTGCCATTTGTATTAGTTGTGCAGGGCATCTAATCTTTTGCACTGCTGCTCCTTTATCTCTCATGTCTGTACAATGAGCATGACCAACAAAGAGGAGTGATTGAATAAAGTGAGAAAAGAGGACGTACAGAGTCCTCTAATACAGATTCTGCTTAGCAATAATAAATAGATTATGTTTTATGATCAATATGGGGGAAGACTTTTTATGAGCAACATTTTCGCACTAAAAACGTCTGAAATCTAGCCAACCTTGGTTTTATTGTGAAGGTTTCAGCATCAACACATCCCAAACGGGACAATTGATCAGCTCTCATTTTTTCAGCACAAAAAATTCTCAATGACAGATGGTACAAAGAGACGACTGCAAAGCAGTTCTCAAAAAGCACAGCTGTTGTTTGATAAAATAAAGTGTCTTAGGTCTATGTCACGGCCGGTGAAAACGGGCAACACGGGAAGGACCCAAACAATCAGTTCAGTTCAGCAATATAATGGGGAAGTTGAAACTTACAACAAGGCAGGCAAGGGTCCAGGAAAGCAGTCCAGACAGCAGAGTTTACCAAAAGCATCAGGCAGAAAGTCGGGTAGGTTGCAGGTAACAGTTTTCCAGGAAAAAGGAAAAAAGGTAACACGTACAGAAGCTCAAAGGCAAGACGCAAAAACACAAAGACAACTTTGATCTGGTGAGGAGTGAGTGGAAAGGAGCTGGATAAGCACTGAAGGACAGTGGGAGCAGGTCAGCAGGTGGACGGGGAAGCTTCTGCCGTGTAGACTGAGTGTCTGGCTTGTGATGGTCGACCATGCGCCGGTACATCCTTTGTTCACATGAGGTGATTTTGTGCAATGACAAAAATGGTGCTGGTGCTAACCTTGCTAACAGGGTGCTTTGCACATTTACAAATAAATGCGCAGTTACTCTTCCACTTTTATCAAGGAAGAGAGGCGTCACGATATGCTACGATGGTCTTGCCGTGCTTTTGACACTACTTCAGTTTTCATATGCACAGAGATTTTTAAAAAAGCATGGGACTGGAGGTAAAAGGGTTACTGCAGGACAGGAGGGAGGGGCTGGATGTGGGAGTAACATGACTGGGAGGGGAGGAAAAAGTCAGGCGGAATCAGGTGGACACAAAGAGAATAGCAATGAATGGGTTTGGGAGTGGGACTGTGGCTGCAGGGAGCGACAGAGATGCAGGATGTGACTGGAATTTTGAGGGGACAACCTATATACACCCATATAATTATCACCTTCCAGCGAAAAGACGAGTCAAAGATTTAATGATGGCAAAAGTTTTTATTTTACCCAGTGTCACTCCTTTAAATGTCACACCGGGGAAATGATTATGCTGCTTGCACATTTCCCCCCAAAATATTCTCTAAATCCCCAGTATTTCCACTTTAAACCTAAAAGACAGAGAAACAGCTGGTGAGCCAGTGTTTTCACATGACTGTGCAAGATATTACCTGTGGCATTTCATGTGCACAAATATTTTGTTACTACAAAATTCCCTTTATTTTTCACGATCGTCGGTGCCAGACTCCACTCCATAGGATACAAAGGTAGCAATTTCCTTTCATCACCAGAATATGATCCAGAACGACTCCTCCTATTGCACACTGTGTTCTGCAGCTGCTGGAGGTTTTGCAATCCATTCTCTATGGCAACCCATCCATTTCTCAATCTGGTCAAAACTTCTTTCTCTCCCCTCCAGCTGGAATGTAATTTCCTTTGAGTCAAGACTGCAGTCCTCCATTTAGTTTTTATTCTTACTTTTTTTTTTTTTGTAGAAAGAGGATTTTGTCATTGTTGCAGAAGGCATTAGTTTGTCCTTTGAGTAAGAGCCTTAATAGTAGAGTTTTTAGGAACCTCACAATTTAATGAAACCTTGACAGTGCAGTTTTTAAAACAAAACCTATCGTCGATGGTACCTTTAAAGTGTAATCAACTGATTGTGCTATGGCGTTAAAGTGTATTCATTTTGCCAACTGTCGCAAAAGAAAAAGAAATCAGAAATGCTTTGCAGGAAGTAGAAACAGTGCTCAGACAGTACCTAAAGCCAAAGTGATTTGAATGAATGAAAATGAATCTGCAAAGTGCTGCTAGTTAGTTACCAAAACTTGGTAACTGCCACAAGCTGAACACCACTGTTAACCCCAGCAGGTAAGCGGTACATTTAAAATCAACATATCATTTTTACTTGTACTACGTGAGTGTTTCTCAATGGGGTCATGGTGTGCACTGATTAACTTCAGCGGTTTACACTGTGACAAACACAACCTCACGTGAATTTGTGCCAAATTGAATGTGATTGTGAAATTTAAAAGAAAACTGAAGAGCTGTTCTGATTTTCGCAAAAAAAAAAAAAAAAAAAAAATGCACAGCATTGAAGGCGTTTTGTGAAATAATTTTATGAAGCCATTTGCGACAGCCAGGAGCCTGGCTGGGAATGGGCCATTTAAATCACAGCTGTCTTCACACTGCATGCTCACAAGCTATTAACATGTGAGTTGCTTTGGTTTTTCTCTTAAAAAGAACAGTTAGTCATCTAAGAACAGTTCCTTACTTCATTTGTGGCATTCAGTTGGCTCATTGGGCATTGATGCACTATTAGGTCGATTTTTCTCTACTAGTACAGTGACGTCTTCATTCAATCTGCACATCCTCCAGCACAGGAACTGCCACAGAGGCCAAAGAGTCTGCAGGATTTAGTTCCAGCCGATGTCTACGCTGTGTGCTTCACTGTCTGATCGCATGTTTTCAACCAGAGAGCTGCAGCTACAAGTCTTTGGATGATTAGCAAATCAGAGAACACTCTCCCTAAGCTCTTTTAAGAGGTGTTCAGACAGCACACCAAGTGAATTTTAGAGGCAATGTGATTGCACACAAGGTCAATTGAAAAATGTGAGTGCACACAAGCAGAAAGGGAAGAAAGAAGAAAAAAAACAAAAAAGCCTGGAGAAAATTGATTTTAAAAGGAGCTGCGGTTCCCGGTGAGTTTTAAAATCAGTCCGAGCTGTACATAACAACCACATGCACACTTGAGTCTGTGCTAGCCAGCTGTCAGCCAGTCTGTACTGTCACATCCACCGTGGCTAATAAACAGAGATTACATTCATGTGAACAAAGTGCATAAATCTGTTTTAGTAGCTGCCTTTTGTCCCTCTATTTGTCTGACAGTTCATTTGCAGTCCAAAGATACGAGAGCATCTTTCCATGAAAATAAACACAAAGGTGTTTCCTGTGTGAGCTCCTGTGATTGATATCACAGGTGGTATCAGTTTAACGCAGCAGTTCATAAGTCTGGAGGACAAGGACATCAGGGATGTCTAGACCTGCTTCTTCTCTGCCTCCAACTCCAACTGTCTTTAACATTTAGCTGTGTGTATGGTTGTGAATATGCTTTTGTGCAGCTATGTGCGTGTGTATACAGATGTGAAGGCTTAGCAGGGTACTGACCACCCAGCGCTTGACTGGCATGTTTGTTGCGCAGCGGGTAGCGCGGGCTTGTCTCCAGAGGCATCATTACACAACCTTGTTCCTTTTTCATACTTTCTAAGATCACTCGCTACCTTCAGCTGCTTTATTTTTTTGATGGTTAAGGACATTATGTGAGAACAGAAAAGCCTAATGGCGACTTTCATCTGCGGTTTTTAGCTCACGTGTCAGGATGACCTGCAGGAACACGTTCATTATTACTGTTCATTAGGTTTTCTAACAACAAAAAGGTAAATAATGTACAAAAATGTGCATGAAATCTTTTTTTTTTTTTTTTCATTTAGACAGATAATGGTTAAAGTGAACATCATAGTAATTCTCATTCATTAGTTTCACTTGTGGTTGGGCCTAAAAGTCTGCCAATGGTGTATGTCCCACTGTGCGTGTGTGTGTGTCCTCGTGAGTGCGTGTGTGTGCGCGCTGTAAACCCTTGAGCCGTGAGAGCTTATAGCTTTGAGGGCCCAGCCCCTCCAATTATAACACACAAGGCAGAATTCTCTTTACTTCTCTCCGCAGGGATCCGAGAGAGAAGGCTTGTCTAGTTTCTCACTCTACCCAGAGTAATAATTACCTGAGATAATTACTTTCCTCTCTCAAGCAATTAATGCCAATTCCAGGGGCAATGGTTTGGGACTCAGGCAGGGACTGAGGTTATGCACAGGCTTAGAAATTAACAGCAGGGAGGCTTTTATTTTTTCTTACTGTCTTTATTAAACACTTTGAGACATGAAACCATGAGACATATGAGCCATGGCGTGCTGTAGTGAAGTGTAAAACAGACGAAAACATGGCAGGGAGAGGTAAATCCAAACAGAATGAAGGTAATTGGAACAGATGTCAGTGTAAGGGAGTTTGCTTTTCACCCTCTTTGAATATTGAATATCCGCTCCTATCCAGTTATCCATTCATTCCTGAGTCAAAGAACACCTGTATGTTCATGAGAAAGGTAAAAACACACCATAGCACTCACACACCTCCACAGGTATACAAAAAAAACCCCATCCATCTCCAATGATCATGCTTTCTGTGAATGACTAAAACAACCCTTGAGACAGTGCCACGTGGAGCAGCATTCAAGTGAGTGGGATCAGGATCAAAACCATACATGGCTGTGTGCACACGTGTGAATAAGCGAAGCTGATAGCCGTCACATGCAGCTGCCACCCTGGGCTGAGTGCTCATACGCCGGTGCCAGTGACTCATCATGGGGTATGCAAAACATTGCGAGAGGGTGACCCACACACACAACCATCCATTCTTTCTCTTAGAATTATGCAGCTCCAGAGACAGAAAGACACACAGCAGGGAAAGATGAACACTCATCCCATTGTACGGCATCCGATCTCACCCACTGATTAGTTATTCTCATGCTGCATTTTTATTCCCTTATGGGTTGTTAACAATGAGCAGGTATATGAGCAAAGCCATGTTTTGCCAGCTCTGCATAATCAATTGTGTTATGTTGCCTTTTGAAAGTGTGCACATGGCTTCCAGAGCAGGACCATGTGCACTGAGGAGTCTTTTGAGAGCATCATGCTATAACGCAGCACAAATAAGTAAAGACGGTTTCCCAAAGGACAGACACAATGCATATTTCTTGCCTTTTTATTTTCTACTTCAGCTGTATGTTTTACATTTATTCCATCGTCTGGGCACATCTAGAAATGGGGATTCACGTAAAGGTCACAATACATAAAGGTAGTTTTATTTACCCTGTTTGTTTCTTAATGTCACTTCTGATGATTAGGATATTTTTGTACGGTAAACTAGACCTTCATGACAGCAACGACTGTAAGATTTACAGAATATTAAGGAGCAGCCAAAGCGGTCTTTGTGCTCACCATACAAATACTGACCACTGACAAGCCACTGCATTCCCGTTCATTTGAAAATGACATTACCCCGGACAGAAAATTACATTCCTACAAATAACTGTCAGATTTCATTGAATCTCAAGAAACTCTATGTATGCAATGAAATGCACACTGATATAGATCACTCCTTAATCAGATCAGTAACCAACTAATCAACTCATACTGCCTTGAAAGTTCAACGCACTGCAGCTTATGAAAAAACAGAGAGAACC
Organism: Chaetodon trifascialis; assembly: GCF_039877785.1. NCBI lineage: Eukaryota > Metazoa > Chordata > Actinopteri > Chaetodontiformes > Chaetodontidae > Chaetodon > Chaetodon trifascialis. Next base: position 12,792,972 of record NC_092071.1, on the reverse strand, counting down.
AATACAGAAATGCTGTATTTGGTTGTTTCCTCTCTCTCTCTTTTTAAAGGCTGCACATGTTGTCAAGCTGGTGAAGGTGTTTTTCTTCATTCGCTCGTGTTTGTATTTGCAATTCTCTCATGTTGCAGTGCACTGAGCTCTCAGGGCCACCGTATCATAGTCTTTAATGGCATAGTCCACAGCAATAATGCTCAAAGAGGGCGAACAGTAGGCAGTTTGATTGTAGTGACCCCTTTCCTGTTTTGCAACCATTAGGCCAAATTGTCCCTTGTAGATAGAGACATATCGAGATGTAATGGGAAATTGACTGAAGCATTTTCTGCTACCCAGAGGATATTTGTCCACTTTGGTCCTCACGTAACCTTGCGCCAAAAAACTCACTTGTCGATTAGACACAGTATAAAGTGTTAAGATACGTAACATGACCTTGACTCTGGTTTAATTAATGCTCCCAAAAGGAACAAGCATCCTGTCACCCTGAGGTCAAACTTTACAAATTCAGCCTCTCCTACCAGCATCTTTCTATCAGCCTGCTCATACCACACAATGCATGAGCAGGCAGGACAGTTCTGTCAGTTTTTAGGAGCTGCTCATAGCTTGTTGCTTACATATTTAAAGGACAGTACATTAAATATTGCTTAAATCGAGCTTTTCTGAGCTCATTAGGCTATTGTTGACTGAAGCACAGTGACTTGAGAATATGATAAAACTGAATGTTTATCTTTTGCTTTGGGTGAAAAATGCATTTTGATGGTTTTTACAATATTAGTGCCTACAATACAATATTGCCCCTCACCACTAAGCAATGAGCATAAGGCAAGAAGGGCCCAAAAATTGTTTACTCATTATTCTTAACTGGCCATATTATGAAATGCAATAGTGAATCAATAACTAATTATTTTACATATACAAGCAATTTTTAATCCACATATATTACACCTTTCAATGGTTTGTACTAAAATAATAAAAATGTATATACATATTAACAAATCATTATCTGTATCTTTGAATTTCTTGTGTTTGTACCTGTGATTTATGGGCACTGTTGTGTTTTCATTTGTCCAGTCGCCACTGTGATCAGCTGAACTCAGCAAACACGAAAACATGAAAATACTAGAAAAAAGGTTTCAACAGCACCATAAATAACTCAAGCTTCCAAACTTCCAGAGTTAATCAAGACCTCTCTGACACTTCAAATGTATTAAATGCCTGTTATAGAGCTACAAAAGTATCAGCTAACTGTGTCTCACAGAGTGGCGAGCCAGTGTCCGGTGTAATACATGCAATATTCATTCCTTTACCTCACACTCAGGTGTAATCAAAGTACTTTACAGCCGTAGTTGAAAAGAAAGACATGAAGCAAAAAGGAGGAAACCAAAAATAACAGGAGACAGTCTTTCATTTTAATACAGCGTGAGACACAAAAACACCTTCTGTGAGGAATCTACAAAGTACGAAAAGAGCATCATTATATTCATGTATGGCAGAGACAGAAAGAGAGACATGGGAAGTAAATGGGAGAGACAGCATCATAGAGGACGGTGGCATTTCAAATGTATAGCTGTTGTTTTGGTTGTTTGTATCCCATTACCATGGGAAACAAAATGACTCCATTGTGTCATCAATAGTGAGTAAATGACAGTGAGAGAAGGAGCGTCACCTTTAGAGTGAGCAACAAACAATACCTGTAATGGCTCATTGTGTCCATGATAAACACAATGAGCCCATCTTTTTTGGCTGTTTTTGGCTGCCAGGAACAGATAATGTGCTGGTTAAATATTCATCTAATTACTACAGATGAAGGGCCTTTCTTTTGCCGTGAGGTGACATTTCAAATGCCATTCCATAAATCCTCAAGTCTAACCTACTCCTTAACCCAGCTCTTATTTCAGGTTCAAATAGATCAGGTGAAAATTTAATGATCTGCAAAGTAAAGCCAGTGCAACAGCGAGGAGTAACATGCAAAGACTGGGAAAAAGATTTTAAAATGGAGCAGATGAGAAGTAGTTAGGATATAGCAAGTGTGAAAATGTTCAGAAAAGGATGAAAGTATGGCTGTATATGCTGTAGCAGCAGAATGACATGATGTCCTTCCACAGTTGCGGGAGTTTCTGATACATGTAAATGTAAGCTGTGTGCAACAAAGGTGAAGAATTATGAAATATCAATTAAAAAACAAACACAGCACACTTTTAGGTGATTTATGCTCCTGATTGTCAAGAGAAGCTGCTTTTAATTGAGCTTTTATGCCAAAATCTGCTTTATTTTCTTATGAACTATGACGAGAATAAGTGAATTTGAATCAGGTGAGGATCTACTGATCATTCCCCCCGATTGTCTTTCACACGAACGATGTGGTTTCTCAGTACAATGCATAATGAATCTCAAGCCAAGTCAAACGTAGCTTAAACTTATTGTTAGCTTTCCAGTCAATAAGTTAGTTAAGACACATAAGTGTACCTTTCTTTGTGGGTTTTACTGTGATGGATGACGCATGATGTTGTGGTGGTCGTGTCAAATTTACTTTGGAGTGTTTTTGAAGAACATTTCTGAAATTCACATTGCTCTGGTTCCCATTACATTACAGCATGAATCATCATATAGATAAACAGGAGACTAAATCAGGACGGCTTAGAAAAGGCTTTCCCAGGTGAAAAAATATGAGACTTAAATTATACTTTTAGAATATACTAAGTACACTTTGTGCTATTTTTGTCACCTTCAGGTATACTTAAGTGTACTCAAGTAGTCCTTGAGTGCCACTTGAGTGGTGCTTGCATGTACTTGAAGCACAAATATGCTAAATCTCCTTCCAGCTTGAGTAAAAATACGCACTTGTTACAACCTTTGTGTACTGTGTACTGAAAGACACCAGTGATTCATGATTTATGAGCACACAAAACACAACTGCAGTATAATTATATTATTTCACCAATGACTTGGAAATACACTTAAATAAATGGAAATTAAAGAGAAATTAAAGTACTTTGATTAAACATGCTAAACGTGTATCACAAAGGACATGAAAGTAAGCATACTTTTGAAAATAATTATTAAAAGTACACTTAAGTACAATTTATAACACACAATAAACTACACTTTTTTATCAGTATTTGAAATACCATTTTAAATATTGCAGAAGCAGTATGCGTATTTTTTAACACATTTAAGTAAAAAATAATGACATCTATTTAGAAGAACATTTTTTAAAGATATATATCATACTTGTAATGGCTTTTCTATAATTAAATTCTATTTCTAATACACTAAAGTATACTACTTTTTGACCTGACTTTACTGTGGAACAAAAGTGTACAATGGACCTTTTTAGAGGAAAAGGAACACAACATATCGTGTAAGATCAATTTGGGTGAGTAACCAGTTGTAAGTCGGCTTGACAGGTTATTTAAACTTGCTAACTGGTTAACTTTGTTTATTCGTACCTGACGTGGACCTTTTGTGGCCACTGGAACTGGGATTGTTGACTCTCAGAAAGCTGAACGTACTATGACATTATGTATAGCGCTGCAAGATCTCTTCAGTCGTGGTGGTGATAAAGAATATAGCTTGAAGTACTTATTGCTCTATTGTGTCTTTTACACACTACCCTCAAAACCCTGACAAAATGCCAACTTGTTTCTCTTTATTTAGTACAAATATAGTGTGCGATACAGTATATTTCATCCTTTATGGTACAATAAACTTCTTTATAGTGAAACTACACAGTTGCCAGTAGTCAGCAGACAAATACTTAATTTATAAAGAAGATCTAATAATGTGCTGCTTTTATGGAGTATAACTGCAAAACTGTATGTTTTTCTCATTCCCACAAACAACAACAACTTTAATGAGATTGAGGGACAGAGGATGAAAGATAAAAGATGAAAACTGCATGTGAGAATGACCGGAGACGTTTCTGCTTTCTGTTTTCATCATTTCAGTGGCAGGCCTGTCAGATCATTATTTGCGTTAGGTCACTCATTTAGCAGCAAGTGGGTTGTTATCAGCACTGCACCACCCAGTGGCTCAGAGTGGCCTCGGGCTTACAGCATGAAGCAGTCTCGTTATCCATTTCTGCTGTGTGATCACGGCGTTTTCTGTCAAGTAAACAACAACCATACTGGGAACCAAAATCACTTTGAAAAACTCGAGATTACTATGAAAATTCAGTAAGTTTCTCATTTACATTCAGCTCAGGTTCTGAGCTTCTGCAGTGTCTTTTAGACCCTGACATTTCTCTCAATGAATCACCGTGATTTTAAGTCCTGTGGTGTTGTTTCCGTTAGCTCGGTTCATCTGCATACGGTTAATAAATTGCCATCTTCACTGCACCCTGACTTTATGAAAGATTTGACATTCAGATAGGGTTCTTTCTCTTTAAAGAATATAGATGATCATTGGATTATTATTTTTCACCAGTCAGCACACGTGCATAAAAATAGTTTAAATGCCTCAAAGCACTTTTAAATTAGTCAGATGTAACAACACATACTATATGCTTGATAAAAAAAACCCAACACAAATACACACAGACACGTGCACCAACATGAACAGTTGTGCATCATTTTCAAATCAGCTCAGTGGCTTTAAGATTTGGATAATTCATCCCTTTCTCCAAAGCCCCATCTCTTTTCTTCTCTTTCTTTTCATAGGCGGAAAGTCATCTGGCACGCTAAAGTCATCTGTAACAGAGACTGATGGCTAACAATTGATGTGCCAATCCCGTCTAGACAGCAGCACTTCATCCAATTATGTTGTGAATACAAACATGATCGCAACAACAATAGCAGGATTACCAATGCCGTAAAGAGGAGAGGAAGACGTGGAGGAAGACAAGACGATGAAGATGAAATTAACAAAGGGAGATAGATGCCGACAAAACCGGACTGCGGAAGACACGATGCTATCAATAGTGGGAGATATGGATTTTATGTAGAGGCCAGAATAAATACAAATAAATGTGGCCGTGCCGTCGTGGTGCCATTGAGTGGGCATCAGTGAAGCGAAGGCTTGTGATCGAGTTCATGTGTGTAGCAAAGAAAATGTCAATATGAAGACGATAACACACAGTCTGTTGGTGTTGCACAACACAGGGAGGACTAGCAGAAGCCTGAGACTGAATTTTTTGTTTACTCAGAACTTCTAAAAGTAAACTTGGATCAACAGCATGATCATCTTTTGTCGTGTTAGCTTTGGCTATACCAGAGGCTTATCTCACCATTTTGCTTTGTGTCAAACTTTAAAAGAAGTCCTTATAGTGTTACATGAAAGGGATAAGATGCGAAAGTACAACAGCATGCTAAAGCGTAGCCTTCTTAAGGTTCTTTATGCTGTTTGTGATCGAACAGAGCGCTTTTAATTTAAATGAAAGTCGAACATATCAGTGCCTCCCAACAGCACATGAATGCATCATAACAGTCATGGTGAAAAAAACAAAAGATTTTTTTTTTTTTTTTTTTCTCATTCATGCTCTCATGAAAATACTGTACTGTACACAGCAGTCCTGAATTAGGTTATATTTCCAAGATATCTTCCCATTCATTTAATAATCCATGCCCTTTAGGATTTGCAGTAGAAATAATAAAATATTGATTTTTCATTTGACATTCTGTGATGCAATTAAAGCCGACCCCGGACCAAAATGTAAGAATGCTTGCCTGTGATGTCTAATGGTTGTGTGGAGATTTTATTTGGTGTGTGTGTGTGTGTGGGGGGGGCTAATAAAAGCTGACGTAATGTCTGATGACCAGCTCAACAAACAGACATCCCGCCAGACAGTTAAAGATGATATGTGGATAGATCAACCTCCTTTAAGAGGTTTGCATTGGCTCAAACCAGTCTGTAATTCTATTGCTCAGATGTTTGAATGTCAGGAGGAGCAGTGTGTGTGTGCTGGCACTTTTTTTATGTGTGTCTTCATTTTCTCCATGCTCTGCCTTATTTACTTATTCTTTCTGATGTATAGACTATCAACTCTGTCTAGCCTCGCTCGTTGTGTCAGCAGGTGTTGGCCACTTCTTCTCCTCATCCTTCCAGTGTTCCCGTTGGTATCACTTTGTGATCTACAGTACAGTATTAGCTTCCTTTCTTAATCTTTCCCTCAGTGAGTTGATGCGACCTCCTCCTCCTCCACACTTCAGTTCTGTTGATATTTCTGCAGTCTGCAGATGCGTTTGTTGATAAAGGTCAGTATGTTCTTAATGCTGTTCTGTTTTATCTGGAGCAGAAACCTAAAAATACAAAGCGCCCAACCTTTTATTTTTGAACTTGGCCTTTATTTTATCTGTGTCTGTGGTGACTTGTTTTTCAGTGGGTAATGTCTGTTCCTTAAGCACATTGGGTCTGTGTTCGCAAAGTCTTGGATACTTTAAATCTGATCATGCTGATTCTCAAACCTTACGTTAAGCTGGTTTCTATGGCTGTGAAATTAACAAGATCAGGGTTTTTTTTTTTTGCTGAGTACTGCCATTGACAGGGTGCAAGCACATGAACGCAAGTGGAAGACTACTGCAGCTTCGCTCTTCTGATGTGATACTATTTTGTCTCGATAACACTGAATTAACTGAATTTTGAGCTTCAGTCTAATTTTGACTTTGTGTTCTTTTGTTCTACCAGGTGTCAAAGTCTGGATGGGCTGAAATGTTCCATTGTTAATGCCACACTAAGTGTGACTGCATCACTTCTGCAGCTACAGCCACAAGACTCACAATCTGACAGGAGGGATCACGTCTATAAGTTTCTGGCTTTGTCACGCACCAGGACAGATCCTGAACAGTGGGTGTCAGTGGGAGCTGCAGCCGAGTCATAGATTCAGAGTATGTGGGATCATCAAGTTACCCTTTAGCGTATGTATGAGATGCACCAGGCTTTCAACTAATTCTAATGTAAACCTAAGCATGGATCAATATCAGACGCTCAAGCAAGGTGACGTAGTATAAAGAGCAAGAAAATCCCAAATCTAAACCTAACCAAACTTCCAACGTTTAACAGAATTGCCTATGTGTTATAAAGGTTTTCTGGCATGAAACTCATCCATGGCATTGCCACTAGGCATTGAATTTAGTTGAAAGCCCAGTGCACAAGGTAGCCTTGAGACGCAAAGAGACGTGACAAAGTGGCGGTATTTAATGCTCTCAGAATGAGAACGGGTTAGGATCACTAATAATTACCCTACTCTGCAACCTTGTAGTAAAGCAAAGATCATATAGCTAACATTAAGGATCATTGACCCGTTCTCACTGCCGGTTGTCAAAGGCCGGCAACATTTTGTGACAACCCTCTGCATCTCATACAATATGAGACGTTGGCATTTGACAACCTGGAAATGAGACCAATCTGTACTTATATGAGAATAAACGTAACAAATCAGCTGTGGAGTTTAAGATTCTGTTTAGATTTACTCACCAAAATACACTGTGTTTATCTCCTCCTCTTCCCTGTCTTTGTTGCCATATTGTTGCATTTTTTGGTGCATTATCCTCACTTGTAGGTCAGTGGCATCATGTCAGACTAATAGGAATGTGTATTATGTCACCTTCACAGAGAAAAGTATGATCTGCACAGGCTCTCTGCAACATTGAAATACTATACTGTGTCTAAACTTCATGACATTTAATGTGTCTTTCTATTTTATATGAATTTTCGTACCTTTGACACTAGAATTTGTGATGTCATCAATGAATGAAGACCCAAGAGAATCATCTTTGTCATGTAGAAACTGCTTTTTCTGGCTAATTGTGTAGTTTGAGCATATTTAGGACTTAAAAAGACCCAATATGAGCAATGTTTCTTTGTGATACAGTGCCTCCTTAAAGTCAGAAAGAGCCTAATGCATTTTGGTGTGTTCACACATGGTGCCAGTTATTATTATTATAAAACAGTAACAAGAGTAGTTCATTAACAAAGTCATGAACAAGATTTCATAAAGATGGAAGTCCCCCAAATTATGAAAATTACAGTAGAAAAAGGAGGAAAGTATTTATTTATTTTTCAGTCTTGTTAATAATGCAAGGTGTTGGTAAGGAGTCTCATCCTGGTTTGATGAGTTACACACATACTAAAGCAATGTGTGATTAAAATGAATGGTACACATCTAAAAAATGATAATTATTTCAGAATGTCCAGCCTCACAGTGTTCACATGGTTTCATCTTTTCTTAAATAATTGGTAGTAATTCACGATATTAATTAGGTGAAGTTTAGTAGTCGTGTGCGGAATTTGGTAAAAAAAAAAAAAAAAAGTCAGAGGACATCTACAAATTTTCGAGCACAATATCACGCTTTGCAGTGTTGATGACAAAGACTCAACTGAGCTCTGTGGTGATGTTAATATAATCTGATTTTGACATATCACTTGTCATTAACCAACTGCTGCATATTTTTCAGTAAAAAAAAAAAAAAAAAAAAAAAAAAAGGGCCTGCTGCTGCACAAGGGTAAAGGCATTAGAATTTCGGAGAGATCAGCATGCCAATAAAGTCTTTCTGCATTTTAATTAGGGCTGGATCATTAATGAGTCATCTGAAACTGCGCACTCTGAATGAACAACTCCTTTTTAAAATGTGGCATTGGCTGCCTCTGAGGCCAGTGTGCTAATAGAAAAGTTAATTACATCAGAGGCATTCATGTTAATGTATGTACTTTGACAGAAGCGATATAATAAAAGGTTAGAGGAGTGTGTTCCAGTCCCTTGATACCAGACACATATAATTGCTTTGTCTGGGGTCCCCCAGTCAGTCATCCTGACAATGTTGTAAAATACAGTTAATCATGAATGGCTTGTTAAGCTTTGTTAAAGCAGAAAGTGCAGTTTTGATAGACTTCATATGATGATTTGATGAGAATATTATATCTATTTGTGGATATATGTACAGAGAGGCTTGAAGCTATGACTTACAGCCATAAAACATAAAGACTGGCACAAAGAGACAAGACATAGATCAAGGAGTGATAATAGTGTCTCCCCACCTGCTACACTGAAGGGACTTAAAGCCTATAGGTGGATGGTGAAATGAGCTGATGCAGGTTGCTATATATTGTGTAATCATTGATTCTTACAGCTGTCAGGATTGGATGTTGTTTGGAGTCTGTACTGTAACAGATGGGATGTTGGCATAATTGGAGATGATTGGCAGCTTTTTTTTTATTTATTTGCAAAACACCACCCATTTGGTATTGCAACAACATCAATAATGCAAAGTTCCACTCAGAAAAAAAAAATTATATAATCTAGATGCTGGAATTAGAGAGAAAGAGAAAAGTATTCCAGCTGCAACTATATCACCAAGTTTGTCACAGCATACTGGAAGAAAATGAGACAGATATCGGTGTTTGTGGGAAATAACTAAGTAAATATGGCAAGTATAAAACCACCATCTTTTTCTGTCAACTCCACAACCCTCTAGTTTCAAAAATCTATGATCTGACCATTTTCAAAAAGCCCTTCACAATATAACTTTCTCAATAGCCATTATACTGTAACAAATCTACCATTCATAAGGCATTTGGGTCCAATAGAAAATCTCAAAGATGCATAGCCTTTTGTGAGGATTCCAAAACTCAAACCCTTAAAAATGTGAAAACAAAATGTAACTTGGTCTAATATATCATCTTGACTTGTACTTCAGCCTTTAAATAACCGACTTTCCTTGAAGAATGGTCTAATATTCTACTGCACACAGTTCTGAACTTGTATTAAAGAAACTGATTGTGAGGAGGACTGGAGGTGTTGTGAAGACAGCCCTTAAACTTATTAAATGCTATATATAAAGTAAGTGATGTGCCTTGGAAGATTCTCATGGTTCATATAATACTGGGGAAAATTCATGTGTTTCTCATGCAGCATCATTTAGGTCAAGTTTTTTGTAAGAAATGTGAATATTTTGAACTAAAGGCAGAACAGAATCATTTAACCTGCATCAGGATTATTGGTAATTTTCATCAGAACATCTACCGAGACATGTGGATTTCCACAGCTGAATTAATCTCACCTTTATACAGAGTTCTTTCTTGTATTTTAAGAGGGTTTTTAGACTTGACACGATTATTTGACTTGGTTTTAAGTCTCTTGAGGTTACAGAAGGTGTGAAGTCAAATTAAGATTAAAAATTGCTTTCTTTCAGAAACTGGAATATTCGGTTTTCAACTCTGTCAGTGTGTTTTTGTTTGCCTGAAGAATGTAAAATATTGGCCTTAGTTGTTCAGCGGTTTGTGGTTTGTTTCCAAAAGAAACATGTTGATATGAAATATGTGTAAATAGCGTTCAAAAACAAAGATGAAAGAACACCAACGGCAAGACGAGGGATTGTGCATCTGCAGGCGGAGCAGGGAGAAGGCCCTGACCGCTGCCCTACCACCCAGAGATGATCTGGGATTAAAGGGTGAACTTCAAGGAGGGCTGGCTTCCAGCTGAGGATCCGGACGCTGGCCTAAAGACACTGGTCATGCCATAGGTGTGACAAGGAGCGATGCCCATGGGCCTCAAGTCAACCCGTGCATACTCTGGAGGTTTTACATGGTAGATGGTTTGGGCAAATACCCAAGCTAAAATAATGTTCCAGTAATTCAATAATATATGAAACCTGGAAGCAGCCTTTCATTTCGCTGAGCATCCACACTGGTGTATATCTCTAATAACCCCAAGCTTAAGTGCGACTGGTCGGTTGGTAGACGGTTGATATGTTATGTGTGGTTGGTCGGGTGTTACTGGCTATTTGCTAATGTATTACGTGTGGTACCAAAACTGTGGAGGAGGAGTACGCTGGCAAGAGTGTTTCAGCACCTTGGAGTGAGACATAAAACAGACTGGGTTTGATGGTTTTGGCACCTTAGAGGGAGACAAACAGAGAGAGACACTAAATACTTGTACTGTTAATAATCTGAGGGGGCACAGACAGACAGAAAGACTGGATATGAATGTTTCAGCACCTTGGAGAGAGACAGTACAAGCACCAGATAGCACTAAACTGTTCTGACCTAATTAAGCATGACTGGTGTTGCAAAATCATGCAGAACTAGTTGTTTTGTGTGATTTTTACTATTTGCTCTCCACCATTGTATCTAAGAGAATGGCTAACTTTAACCCCAAAGACTATGATTAATGAGATCAGATTTAAATGCATCCATCCATGCTGGTCTTCATGTTCATATATTGCGAACACTGATTACGTTGAATGACATGTCTTAAATTAGCTTAAGGTTCAGTGTCAGAGCATCCACTGTTTCATTTTATGAACAATGCAAGCCTATGGGAGCAAGACACCAAACGTGAAGCTGGCTGGACACCAGTGCCCCAATGTCAACACACCAGCAGAGCTCACAGTAATGACAGTGTGCAGCACTGCGCTGTATGACATCTACCTGCTTAAAGGAACAATGTTCAACTGTTTTCTAAGCCTTTATGTTAGTGTGTGCAGCTCTGTCAATGATATTAGACTGGGCCGTAGTCGCAGCTGAAAGCCTTCACTGTTGAGCAGAGAGATAGACAGGAGGACAGATGGGCGGCTACAGTGGACAGACAGAGGGACATAAACCAGATTAATCATCTCATCATGTGTGATTAATTTGGAACTGGGCTCCATTGGCAGGGTAACACAATGAGCCAGACACCCCATTGACAGGTCAATATGTTTACACTGATGGATTTGCGCTCATACATACATGTGCGTGCACACACACACACATGCACTTTGTGTAAATATCACCAACTGCCCCCCCCCCCCCCCCCCCACACACACACACACACGCACACACACAGACAGATCCTGGATAAACAGAGTCTGCATCATAAAAAATGAGAAGTTGCAATGTCAAACAGCTCAACACTTCATTAAATGACACAAAGACTGTTTTGTTGAAGCAGGATGCATGTGCATGCTGAGGTCATCAAGCATTATCAAATCTCTCATTTCAAGCCTGTATTCATATGATACATCTTTTCGACATGAGTTGAAGCTTTTTGACTTGAGTTTCTGAGTGCTTTTGCCCAGCTGTCTGCTCATCATTTTAGTAGATGTCAGTGGGAAACACAATATGCACAAAGCTTCAGAAGGCCTGGAGATTGGTGCATGAATCCCTTGGCTGAAGGATCCACTGATTTGCTTTTGGAAGTTAACTGGATATTTTTATATTGCTTGTGGAATCCAGGTCATGTGTACTGTATGGCTAAGTCATATGTAAGCAAAATATTTAGCTTTTGATGATCTGGCACTGCCTTTTTACTTTGCCCTCTCACTGAGTTAATCGCACTCACATTTACACAGTTGAAAAGACAAATATTGGTTGGCTTTGACATGTAGACATCACAGGATATTAAACCTCAGGTGGTGGTTAAATGGCTAAAAACTTTAGCAACATGTTGGTTTCTATAAACTATAAAATTTGAAGGATGGATGAAAAGGACGTTGGCTTTTGCAGGTGTGCGACATCTTGGAGTCTCAAATACCATAAGCAGATCAATACTGAAGATCTGATACTTCTGATACTGATTTCTATGTGTTATATAATATTTAATGCTATTTTTATGATCTGATGATTATCAAGGGTAATTTTGAAATTATAGATAATCACAGTAATTGTGCAAATGGATTCATACTATGCAGCATTTGTCACATCAAATATGAGCCAAATTTAATTAAATGAAAAGATAGGTTGAAACATCTTGGCTCTTAGCTCATCAGTTATATTTCTGTTGTCCAGTAATGATTTTTTTTTTCCTATTTTTTAATTAGGGAAATCTGTTTAACATATTTAAGTCCCTCCATTCATAATGTCCGGTGAAAATAAATCCAGAGTGTGAAGTTACTCCTTTTCGTTGCTTCTCTGATGTCCACCCTCTCTCTCTTGCTCCTTTCCCAATTTAGTGAATTGAGTTTATTTCAACCAAACCAGAGCTAGTATTGATGCAACAGTGGGAAGATGAACCACGAAAGTTTTGGTTTTCTTTTTTCGATTGCGCTTGAATGAAGTGTGCTTTACGATGATAAAATGACTGTTTTTGTGAATGGAGTCTGGTAGCTTTGGTGAGAATGACATAACAGCTGTTACATCCAAAATCCTCCTATAATACTGTCAGACACTTTTAGTGGACATACATTGATGATGTACTTGTTTTGTGGCTGATGGCTGCAGTGTCTCATTCAATACAGAAAAAAAAAAAAAAAACCCTAAAACTTTTATTGTCTGTTAACCACTTGGACACAAAAATATGGGAAGATAGGGTTCATAATCAGATAATGTGTGTTCTCCCATTTGTCTGGGACATTGAAGTCTTCCAGAGCACGCAAACCGCCACCAATTGGACAGTGCACACAATGTCACTTGCAGGTCAAACTGAAGAGGAACAATTCAACAACACTGACAGACATTTTGCTTATTTTGTAATGTGCAGGTAGGGAGATCTTTTAAAGGCGTATTTATGTTGAAATAATTTAGTATGTCTCCTTGTATTGCTTTTCCCTCTTATGGACATAATATGCAAAAATCTGAACCTCTGTGGGGGTTTTCATTAACTGAATGTCATTTTTGCCGCACTGGATGTAAATCCTGCACACACCAAAATGCATACTACGTATTTTGCAAAAGTTTACTTGCATGAAGGACAGCACATCAGTAGAATGCCTTTCACAGTAGAGTGATGACCAGTACAGTGTCTAATGGCCTCTCTCATATAGTACTTCAATAGGCCCATCCTTTGTCTGGCAGGAATCAAAATGCACAGGGGAGGAATACGGGGAAAAAACAATGGCATGTCACCTCATGGCTGCAGAATAAAAAAGAGAGATGCTTTGTGTTGCTCTCTTTTTCAAACGCACAGGTGTTCTGGCAAACAACTCAAAGTGTGTGTGTGTGCGTGTGTGTGCATGTGCGTTTGTGTGTGCTCATCCGTTCACCTTTACTGTCCTCTTCTGAACTGCCCTTGATCACTGAAACGTACTGCGTCATCAAAAAACAGACACATCAAAACAGAGCGTGTTTGCAAAGTTGTGAGAAATGCTCTCTGGGGATCTGGTGACTTTTGTGTTGTTCAGGGTCCTGTGCAAAAAAAAAAAAAGGCATAGAGATGGCAGGAGTGCTCCACTGTCAGTCTCAAGGAGATAAAGGGAGGGTTTTATCACAGGAAGGCACTTCGCTATGACTGTCTGTATGTCACAGCATCCTGCACTCAAGGCATCTCTTACAGTTTCAGTATATGGTATATATTATATTCATATATGAGATGATTGTCTAGTGCAAGTCCTAACTTTACAGAAGGTCGCTGAACCGAAACCTCTTTCAAAATGCTCTAAATATGCTCCAAATTTAAAACATTTCTACAGCGAGATCCCAGTTTCTCTATTGGCTGTGCCATTATTAGCGATAACTGAACAACCTGATAATACGCTGTGTTTTCTCAACATGTTCTTCTGCTCAGCATCTTTAACTATATAAAGCAAGATCTCAGTAACTGCTGGATAGATTACAGTGAAGTCCTGCACAGACATCAGTGGTCCCCAGAGCATGAAGCCCCTGACTTTTCCTTTAGTGCCAACATAAGTTTTACACGGTTGTTTCTTAGTGAAGTCTCTTGACAACTGTTAGATTCATGCAGAGATAGTCAAAAGATGAAGGCTGAGTCCTAATGACTTTGGTGATCCTGTGACCTTTCTTCCATAGCACCACCATCACGTCAGTGTTTTCATGTATCCAGTTAAATATCTGCAATTCTAAGCTGATGTCGTGGTATTTTGTACACATATTCTTGTTTCCCAGAGAATGAATCCCACTAATTTCAGCACCACCATCAACCATGTTGTGTTTTTGAGTCAAACATTTCAACAAGTATTGTATGGACTGCCATGAACTTTGGTGCAGACATATGTTTAATTTTTAAGCCACCATCTTAATTTGTCCAGTATTTTAGTTTATGATCAAATACCTGCAACACTAACGACATTCCCTTCAGCCTCAGCTGTACTTTTTGTTTAGTGCTAGCAAATGTTAGCAAGCTAACACTCAACTAAGATGATGAATATAGAAAATATTACATAACATTATATACAGAACATGGAAGCATGCTGATGTTAGCGTTTAGCTCAAAAGAAGAAGAAGAAGAAGCTCATCAGTCCAGAAAGTTTATCTTTGTACAGAAACACTTGGCTTAGCACTTAGCATTAAGGAGAGCAGTTGAGTTTGTGTGTGTGTGTGTGTGTGTGTGTGTGTGTGTGTGTGTGTGTGTGTGTGTGTGTGTGTGTGTGTGGGAGAGAGTCTGTCTTTGTGCTTTTTTTTTTATCATCAGGTCTATGGTTATGGTTCATGACCAAGGTCTTACTTATCATTTACTTTAAAATATTTCATATAAATCTCATTTTTCTGTATTTGTCCTTTAAACCCAGCACATTCATTCACACATTTCTTTTCCTATTGTTGTGCTAAGAACACATAATGTCCTCAGTTTTGTGTGCTGGTAGAAGAACATATCCAAGGTCCTCCATGCATGCACATATACAGTGTGATTCTAAAAGGTGTCTCCCTTGTAGCAGTTGGTGTATGCCATGTACAGTACAATTAAAGACAAGTGTGTAGGATTTAGGGGCATCTAGAAGTGGAATATAACATTCATGTGTACGTTTTCATACATACATTCAAACACTGGCTCTAGAGCAGTGTTTCTTAATTCTGGTCCTCGGGCCCCAATGCCCTGCACGTTTTAGACGTTTCCTACTCCACCACACCTGATTCAAATGAGTGGCTCATTATCAGGCCACTGCAGAGCATGATGACGAGCTGATCATTTGAATCAGGTGTGTTGGAGCGGGGAACATCTAAAACATGCAGGGCATTGGGGCCCGAGGACCAGAATTGAGAAACACTGCTCTAGAGAGTGCCTTTTGCAATTTTATGTTTATGTGACGGCCACCATAGGGAGGTGTATTCAGTTAGCAAATTAAACCCACCCATCGGTACACCATGGTAACTTTTCCTAAGATCAGAGGTTTGTCATGTTGTTTTCATTTTCTCAAAGAAATGTAAATCTTTTTTCTCTCAGGAATGAAACTGTAACCTCCTGATCTACATCAATGATTCCCCTGGAAACTTTCATAAAAATGTTCATTTTTTTGCCGTGTGCTAAACAGAGTTACTCTCTTTGACAAACATATAAGGAACAAAGGTTTCTAGATTGAAAACATGCTATCCTAATTTCGGCGGAGATGCAGGGCAGGTTACACTCCTGAGCTCTATGCAGAATATCTATCTTGTGTGACAAAACCGGCTGACACTGGTGGGTAGGTTTTTGTTAAAATAATGTGGTAATAACAGTGGCTTGGTGGCATTTAGAGGAATCGACTGAGATGGAATTAACGTAGATTACTATCATTCAGGATTAACAAATGTGAGGAAATTGTGGGTTATTACTGAGCAAAATAGGCAAAAAGAATTCATTTATCAGCAGGAATCCTGATTTCTCAAAAAGCCCCATCATCAATAAAGTAGGTGTAAACCAACAATATTTATCTGTTGTGTGTCTCTACACGTGTATATTACTGTCTGAATGCCTGAATATGAACTGTATTCAGTTCTTTTTGAAAGGAATCCATCATTCACTGCTATCCTTGATCACAGAGGCGGAGATTTGAGGTACAAATCCGACATCCTGGATATGTCCTGCCTGACTTGCAGACTACAACCACTCACTAAATATAATGCAAATTTAAATTAATTTCCTCTAATTATCTCCATCACAAGTAGGTTACAGTAACTGGGGTAACAGGGATAGAAAAAAAAATCATGTGACTAGACAGTTTTATCTTACCCTATCTGATTAGCCAAAAATCAAAAAATCTGATGTGTAATCAGGGTTAACAGGCAAGCTGTAACCACGGTAACACAGTGTCAGTGCTTCAGCTTACATTAACTGTGTCGGGTCGAGCTTGGTTAGTACTCGCTTGAACACACACACACACACACACACACACACACACACACACACACACACACACACACACACACACACACACACACACACACACACCTCTATATTACCAACAGTGGATGATCACTATACATCAACCATGTGTGGACCTCTGTTTCTGGTCATTTTGAAAAGAAAAATGGAAGACTTTCTTAGTTTCTTTCAAAAGAAAAATGATTATTTACCTTTGTTATCAAGATTTACACATTTCTCTGCAACATAAATAATACACAACTACTCATGGCCACTTTAACTGAGAATAAATCATGTTTGAACTGCAAATCAGTGGTAACTTGGCTGCATGAACTACTATCGATGACTGCAGTATGAGCAACGATATTGACTTTAACTCGGCTTTAATTATATAAAATATATTCTTAAAGTTACATCTTAAAGATTGATTACACCAGTGGACTAATTCCAATTTCCTCTAAGGGGAATTCATATTGTTTTGTGTTGTTGTTAGTCATACATATGATCTGTGGGGGAGTATTTCATTTTAAAGATGGCTCCCACCATCCATATGAATTATATCTTAGTTTGTATTTGCTCTTAATAACTCAGATGAAGAGAAAAATACATTTCCCAATCTCAGGCAGGTTTCAAATCCTGCATCAGCTATACTTGTTGTGTCTATTTGCTGCCCACACACAGGTGGACTCATTTTCTGCTCCAGGCAGCAGAACTATTTTATGATGTCCATTAGATTACCTAGCTTTTTAAGTACCTTGTTACAGGTTATAAGGTTGTTCATTATCGTTAAATATGAAAACACATCACATCACAGTAAATAACTGGGTACATGTACTCAAGTACTGTACTTTAGTACAATTTTGAGGTACTTGCAGTCAACCCTGTATTGTATATATACTTCCTTGCTTCGCCAGATTGTCTTTGTTCATCCTTGTGTGTTCATCGCTTTCAAGCACTTCCTGTTAGTATCAATGGGTTTTGACTTAATTTAGTTTATTGGATTTTGGATTTTTGCCTACTCCCCACTTGGATTTATTTGCTGTATTCAGACTGACTTCCTGTGTATGACTGCCTGTTTTTTCAGTCAAAACTTGAGATATGAGTTTCTGTGTTACCCAGAATTATTACAAACAACAAAGCACAACCCACTTAATGAAAAACAATTGTGCAACCCGTAATGAAAATGCTCAAATCTGGCATGATATCCTCCCATAATACTGCAGCATGCCTTCCATAACACCAAAAAAGGTCAGAGTACATTGAACCATCGAGTGCTAGCATGAGATGAGAGAAAAGTTTGCACTGGGAGAACTCTGACAATGCCAACAAGGTCATTGTTTCCTTCAGGAAATGGCCTTGTGACTTTCTTCAACAAAATCTCCAAATACCCCAGCTGTAAACTAGTTTGGACAATGTACACCAACATCTTCACACTGCTAATGTGCTATTCATAACCCAGAGGTTTGAAATGCTTCATGCATTTTAGACGCAGTCCCACCATCACGCAGTCCCACCATCACAACAACCCCTTCAGAACAGACACCAGGAGTCAGTTTTAAGATATTTTACTTGTTACGTTTTCTAAATGACATTACACGATTTATACAGCAGTTAAATGCATGATTACACTGCACATTTGACGTAAAATGAGGGAGAGAAGTCAGATAACCTCCAGCTGCATGAGGGAAATGAAGCACCCGAGCCTCATTTCACTCAGTAGAAGCTGGGTAGAAAAATTTCTGATATAATGTTGGACAAATTTGTATGTTCATTAAAACTCTGAATATAATTATTCCTGTCTGTTTAATTTCAGAATATGTAAGCTGACATTTTTATGTTGAGGAGCCTTTATCAGTTCGATTTAAATGATTGTCTTGAGTTGATAATGACTGTAATGCTGAGTGTAATCATTAAAATTCATCATAGAAACATTATCCTTCACATTTTATGTCCTGTTAGATGGATTAGTTGATCAGTTTCACCTTACAAAATGCATCTGATCAAAAACACACATTATTAATTCACACTGTATAACATCTATTTTCTCATTCAAATCATTTTGCTTAATTGGTCGTTTATGCTTATTTTTAGTTTTATCTTTTGATGGCGTTTAAAGACTTCATTATTATACGTTAGTATTCTAACCACAGTTGATGGAGCTTTGAAGAAAAGCTAAAAAAAAAAAGAAAAGAAAAAAAAAGAAAAAATCACGAGGCTTTTCAGTGAAGGTAATAGTTTTTTTTTTTTTTTTTTTCCAGAGCTTCTGTAATTTCCATGTCAATAGCGTGCCTTTTAGCAAGGTGAGTCATCATACAAAGTAAAGAGGTTTAGAGTGCTTCAAGGTTGATGCTGAATTGGAACATATATTGCAGTATTTTAAAAGTCACTTGCATAAATGTTCCATCCCTGTGGATGCCCTAAAACAGTATGAGTTCAGGCTCTTTAAAGCCAGAAAGTACTTCAGAGGGTTTCTGTGCACAGGACATCAGAAATTCAGATTCTGGAAATAATGTATACTGGGTATATTGTACACTGGTTGACACTCTTCTTCTCACTGAGACCTGTTGTATTTAATATGAGATGCATGTGAGTGTTGAACATGAACCTTAGATCTTTTCGAGGTGCTTGAAATGGTAAATGGGCTGCATTACCACTTTCTAGTCTACCGACCATTCAAAGCACATTGCAACACATGTCACACTCACCCACTCATGCACACTGCGATGGCAGAGGATGCCATGCAAGGTGCCGACCTGCTCATCAGGAGTGATACATCCCTTTCTATCCAAAGTGCCCCATGACATTACTCTGCTCACTCATTCACACTCACACACCTATTGGCTTAGCCATAGGGAGCCATCTGGGGTTCTATACCTTGTCCAAGGACACATGCAGACATGCAGACTGGAGGACCTGGGGGAGCTGATCTTCTGATTTGCAGACAAAAGTTTGGCAGTCTTTTGGAAAAAGGACAATACTGTAATGAGTCAAAATTAGATTTGATCCATACCAGGACACTTATTGCCTGGTATTTAAGAGGCTGGTCTTTTTCACAGCGGCGTGTTTGTTGACCAGGGTTGCAGTGGTAAAAAAGTTAGGTTTAAAAAGTTGAGTAAAGTAAAAAAAGTTAGGTTTAAAAAGTTGAGTAAAGTAAAAGCAGCGGGGGCTGTGCTAGTTCTGACCTCCCAGCTCGCTGATAAGTGCTTTGCATTGAGGTGATATTTACAGCTTGAAGTACTCTGATGGTGATGAAAATTCCCGACTGTAGAAATTGCACAGAAAGGTGTTCAAATCAACTCTTCCATTTGGGTTTGTTTTAAATGGAAATTGTCTATTCACTGGGCCAAGCAATGTTATGTCATGAACTAGTGAGCTGCAGCTACTGTGGATGGTTGTATGTTCAATGACGAGTGCAGTAAAGGGGCATCATAGAGCATGACTCATTTGTGTCCTTTTTTTTTAACTTCTAGAATTAATTATTTAAATCAAAGAAACTGCTCTAACAATATCTTTATAGATACTCATTCAGACATGTCTGTAATAATAATAATTATGACCGTTATTATCTTTAATCTTTATTTTGTTGTCTAATCATTGGAAATGGACTGCCAAATGTAAATGTTTGCAATCAGATAGGTAGCCTAGATCACTTTAGCCAGATAACAGTTCCTTGTAATGAGTAGCCTGATTGAGCTCATCAAGCGTCACACTCGATAATCGTAACCAGTGTTGGGAATACAGCATGCTATGTTTTAAACCAACAAACAAGCAACCACTATTTACCATCTGCAAACTCTAGCCATGTTTTTGTTTTTGAAAGATGTCTGAAAAATTGACTGATGCCCATGCTGGTGGGTGAGCGTGCATGCCGCTGCACTTTGATTTCATTAGCCTGCAAGCGCTGAGGCCATGCTGTTTGCTAAGGAGAAGGCGAGAAGGCAAGGAGGGAGAGAGGAGCAGGGCGTGCCAGGTAACACTTAGGAGGAGGAGGAGGCAAGCTGAGGTACTGACATATGTGTCTCTCAGTAAACGATGCAGCTGAATTTCACTAAAATCTTAAAAATCGTACGATGGCAAATGAGTAAACCATCATAAACGGGTGAGTAAAAGCTATTCTGTATATTAAGATAATTTTTGCAGATAATTTTTTTCATAGTTGGCAAGATGCGCGTTTAATGTTTTAAGAGAAGGTCACAGATTCGTAAAGATGACAGAGGATACATTTGAGTTGCATCGACTTGCTTATTTGAGGATTAGCAGCATGGAAGCCCCACCCCCTTCTTTCTCCACATGGCATGTCGTTAATATCGCACTCTGCTTTCTCCGTCGTGTGTGTGTGACAGCACTACTCCTGCATGCATGCTTAGCACTGCAGCGCATGTTCAGCAGTTCTGAAGGACAGCGCACTTCAGCGCCCAGGGAAATAAGTAAGCCATTAGTTCAAGTGATGCTAAACTGGCCTTCCTGAATATAATCTGCTCCCAGAGATATGTTTCTGTGTGGCCATATTGTGTGTGTGAGTGTGTGCGAATTCATGTGTGTGGGCTTGTGTGTGTTTATGTGTTAGTGTGTGACTGATCTGATGATTTGGAGGGCAACCCAAGCAGACAGGGATGGCATTTGTTGCATGAGAGGGGGGTTGTTCTGCTTCTGTCAGCCACACTGTTGCGGCACGCACACACACACACACACACACAGACACACCTACACACACGCGCACTGACACACAAACAGCAGAATACCACACACAAATGCCACACACATAAACACATGCGCACAGACAGTATGCGAACTGCATTGCCTGTGGCTTTTCAGATGCCCCCCGGGCTTTTCCTGTCCATCTGTGGTGACAGAATGACCATTCTGCCCCCGACAACTTGAGCGGAGCCATGTAGAACCACACACATACAGGGGCACCATACAGTACCAGAAGCTCTACAGAAACCCGCCGCTTCCCTGCAGAAAAGCAGCATGAATCTTGTTTGTCTAATTTACAGCATTCCAGCCAACCAAACAAACAAGGCTTGTTGCAGTGAAGTCAGCGGCACATTTAGCTTGCAACACCTATGCCCCTCTGCATAACTGATGTGGAAACGTACAAAGCGAACTTTTTGTGAAGGGTAGTGCTGACAGCGAGCTTTGATATTCTCATGCTTTCACTTTTCATCAGTGCAACAGATGGAGTCATGAAAATGTGGTTTGTGTGCCTTGCTGATGAAGAAGGAGAAACAAAAGTCCAATAAAATCTGTTTAATGCAGTGTTTAAGGAGAGCTGCAAGATGCCGCTGCAGTGCTGCTCAGATTGCATAGGTTTGGGTGGATGTGGTTACTACCAACGAATGAAGT
Organism: Chaetodon trifascialis; assembly: GCF_039877785.1. Taxonomy (NCBI): domain Eukaryota; kingdom Metazoa; phylum Chordata; class Actinopteri; order Chaetodontiformes; family Chaetodontidae; genus Chaetodon; species Chaetodon trifascialis. Next base: position 12,770,708 of record NC_092071.1, on the reverse strand, counting down.
CAAAGTTAAAATCAGAAGTTATTCAGGGACTTAAAAAAAATCAAATTTCCCAGTTCTACAAGTATACTCACAAAAGCTGTCTGGTCTCAATTGCTTTCCACTTAACCTTTTCAATGGAAGTGCTACGATGATTCAACATTTTTACAAAATTTAATGTCAACAAAATGAAAAGCTTTGATGTCACGTCGCTTCACCAAGGGCAGAATCAAGGTCAACAGTTATTGTTGCACTGTGTGAATAATGTACGTTTCAGCTTTTAACAAGACAAAAAAGAAATGGCTGTCGATCTCCTTAATGCCTTGATAAACATGTGAATCACCTCAGTCATGCAAAGAGGTTGCACTTCCTACTTTTTTTATCACCAATTATCCTTGACACACTTACTAACAAGCAGTAATTTGTTAATTGCCATCTTGTTTGTGTGAATGAATAATAACTCAGAATGTCACCTTGGTTAATCGTGCTGCTGTAAAAGCAATTTTAGTGGGACTTTAAAGGCCCCGAACTTCTGGTTGAATGAACGTCACCAAGTAAATTAGCAGTTCCCTCACTCTCAGATACTTAGTGGCTCTAAGTACGGCGGCCCTGACAGCTCAGCACAGTGCAGCATAAGAAGACTCATGCAAATCAACAACAAGCAAGCAAATTAAGAAAACACCTTCACCGATTTGACGTAAGATGTGCAACACGTCTTTATCTTTTTGTGTGTTTCACATTTAGAAAAATGCTGCAAAGTGAGAAGAGACAGACAAATACAAAAATGCGCTGCAAATACACAAAACTCTACATGCTGCGCAACATCTGTTGTCAGTCCCGTGCAGATGTTTTCTAAATGTGCTTGTGTTTTGTGTATTTGCACGTGCTTTCTTAAGTTGGAGAGCGCTGAGCTCACACGGCGACTACAGTACCAGGTGCATGCCATAATGAATGGGAAGCCATCAAAAACAGACTACAACATAGAAGACAGCAAGTAAGAGGAAAAAAGAGACTAGTTATAAATTAGGGACTAGACCAAATCCACAGGGATTAATTTTAGTCATTAATGCCGTCACACAGCAGTTTGTTATCTGACGCAGCTGTTCAGACAGAATCACCTGTCTTACCGGGGGATCAATCTGAAATAGGATTACATTTAGGACAGACAGCTTGGCAAAGGTGTACATGTGTTCTGAATTGACTGATCAAACTGAAATCTAAAAACACGATTCGAAACGCTGCAATATACATGAGAATTAATTATTTATGCCGCTGTACAGCTTCAATCAAGGAAATGAGATGAGCAAAGCCCTGATCATTACGAAGATGGCTTACATCAAAGCCTCATAATTTGTGCCTGTGTGTGTGTGCGTGCGTGCGTGTGTATGTGTGAGTGTATGCGCGTGTGTCTTTTGCAAATTCACTCTTTGTATGTGATTGACCTAGAGATTACTGCAAAGAAAATTATGTGCTGGAGTTGTATGAAGCTAATGATAATGAAGGTGAAAGTATGTGTTATATGCGTGTCTGTTGATGACGCACACAACAGTGTTTGACTTGTTCTGTAAAATTAACACCTGCATTATCAGAGCCTCTGTGCCACTGCGCCGCACGAGAACTGGATGTCGTGATGACAGGCAATTGTTATCTACAATAACAGGGAACTGAAACGGTTTTCACTATATTGTAATATGAAATCGCATATCATGCATAGACTTATGTGATTTTCTGAATTTCTTTCACACTGAATTTAGTCAGACATTTCGCAGATGCATGGTAGCAATTCACAAAAGAGATGCCACAAAGGTTCGATGCCACTCTTGTTAAATGGGTGCTAGTTTTTGAAAGCGTAACCTTCAAACAAGTGATCACATTCAGTTAAATGGCATTCAAGCTACAGTTTTCGCACTTGGGTGCTAAGGCCTGTTTGAGGTCGAGAATGACATACAGCAGAAGCACTCTCTGATCTGATCTGATCTGATCTGATTTGTCTGAGCCTGCAAAAAGCATTTTCTGGTCAGTCACCACCATCGTTAGGGTAAAGAAACCATGGTTGACTTGAAATGGGAAGCAAACAGCAGTTTCCAGCGTTCAAATTCCAAATTCTGTCATTTTTCCTGTACTACACAAATATAAACTTTGCTGTTTTAACCCTCCAGTAATTCACCCACCATAACCTGCCCTCTGACCACAGCCACTTGCTCTCTTCTCGCTACCCGAACATGATGCTGGCACAACGTGAAATGCTGTGGGGCATAACTTGGGACATGTCCCTGCTCCTCCTGGTGCAAACACAGATGATTATATGCTGAGAGAGCAAGAGACACTGCCAAAGAGAGCCATGGGCCTGACTCTTCACAAACATCAGCAGCACTTTCAGAAGCATTTGGAGCTGTTAGCAGATGAGGAGAATAGACCTGTTATTGGGCACCAGAGTCAGAGTCAGCTGTTTCTACTTGAGAGCTGCTAAATCCATCCTTTCTGCCTCCCACTGCCTCTTTCGCTGGAAATAAGGTCATGCTCCTTTTGAATCCCTTCCAGAGTTGGCGTTCACTGTTTGCACAATACCTGATCTCATCGGAGGCATGTGAGCGCTTCAAAAACATTTCACCTCTGTTGCCGTCGCTGACATTGTGGGATGTTAAACAGTGTGTCGAGGGTTGAATCTTGATGTAGCACCTTCTGTGTATGGAAAAGCCTGAGCGCTGTTGTGAAACAAAAGGAAAAAGAATGAGGACTAATCAAGACAGAGCTGTTTATCAGTACTTCACTACTGCTGCATCCACGGGTCTGATCCACCATAATGAGGTGTGTAGGCAAATCAAATGAGGATTTTCTCGTTCTCCTCTTTTTACATCCTCTTTGCTGCTTTCTACTATCGTCTCCCTCCTATTATCTTCATATCCCTCCCCTCAGCTGTGTGAAGAGTCACATTAAATATAAATAGAGTGAAATGATGGGCAGAGGTATCTAATTGTTTATACACCATATTGAATTTTAGAGGTCTCTATTGAATTAATAGGATATGATTTCATCGTTAAAAATTCATGACGAGATTGTGAGGATGTTGGTTTTAATTCAGCGAGAACCGGTAGCCCGGTGGAGCTGGCGGAGGCACAGAAGGACAGGATAAAATAGTGTCACATGAAAAGCGATGAAACATTTCTGACCTTATTTAACTCCGCAACAAGTGCTCTCGAGGGACAATTGAAATAAAAACCAGTGCAGTTCAGGGGGTAATCAAAACCAATCCAGTCAATCACAATGGAAGTTCACTCTGAAGCGCTACTCTGTGCAAAGACAAGTGCCGCAACATGCATAAAAAATCAGTTTCCTGATCTTAAGGATGTACGTGCACGTCTGTGTACGAGTACACACACAAACCCACATCCACACTCATACGGACTCAGATGTAAGGGAGACTTGTACCCTTTCTTCTATCCCTTTAGGAAAGGATTGTAGGCAGCAGTTCCTATTTATCAGACTGCCAGCCATCTGAAATCAAATTTCCCCTGAAGACACCATGAAATTACAGATATTTTCTCTCCCAGTCCACCTCCCTGCCAAAGCCCACAGGATAAATATCACAACTCTAAGCCTTTCAAGCTGCTATAAGCTGGCACGCTGATGACATTTTGACCAGGCCTGTGTTTCTCCCCAAAGCCTCACTCTAAGTCACACATGCGCACACACACAAACACGCACATACACACACAAAGAGAAAGCGAGAGAGAGATCAAGTGTTTCCATCACTTCTGGGGACATTACATCGACTTACATTCATTTCCTGGAGAGTTGCCATAACCATAACCATGACCACTACTTGCCTAAACCTAACTTTACCCTAACTTTAACCCAAGCCTTCAAAATGTAATGATTTACCTTACGGGGAATTGTGTTCTTATCCCCATAAGGAATTCAAGTCTCCCACTATGTGACTCTTTAAACAGATTTATGTTCCCCCAGCGTAATACACGTCAACACCCACACGCACTCACACATACCCTCTGTCCAGACTTTCTCCCTCCTCTGTCTCCCTCTAGCCCCTCTACTAGTGACAGGCTTAGCAGTGCAGTGATCCATGGTACTAGGCGCCTGTTTATCCAGGCTAAGTGCTCTTTGCTGTGCCACTCCACTTTTCTCTGTTGTCTCAGACCTGTTTGATTGATAAATATTGCAGCCGGCAGGCAGAGGCAGCCTCTGACCTTAAGATAATGGAAATAGTTTGGGAAGTATAGGACAAAAGGCTAACCACTAAAATCTCCTCACCACCATGTTCAGTATGTTCCGGGGTAGACATGGCAGGTCAGATGGATGGAATGAGGGTAATTCACTGTTTAGCCTGGTCCACGCTGTGTGCTTAAATGCCTTAAATGTCCAAAGTTAAGCAATGGTGATTTACTGATGAACCGGAGAAAAATTTGTGTGCATGAGCATGTGCATGCATGCAAGCGGGCGTGTGTGCATGAGTGTGTGTGTCAATTGTGAATGCATGTTGGATTTTCAAACTAGCAATCCTGAGCAATCAGGAGCAGTTTACAGAAATGGCTTTTAAGATCTAAGTGTGAAAGCAGACAACACAAACACATAAATGGAATCCAATGAGAGACCATATCAGCATTATTGTGTGTTTTATTTAGACCGTTAATTAACATTTACCATGCCTTTGGCATGCTGTGCCGTTTTTTCGGTGTTTTCCATCCTTTCAGATGGTCCATTTCCAAGTTTATTTCTAAATGGTCTCCACGGTTTCTAAAAGCAGACACAATAATCACAGTGTGCAGAAAGTAATGGAAACCAATGGCACCTCGATGAGAACTCATTTTCAAAAACCTAACACACCAGTACATCTTGTGATGTGTAACAGACATTAGCATTAGTTAATATTGGAGTAATCAAGGCATGTAACTGCATCACAATGTTATCTTAACATAGCACGGCGTCCTAATGTGCCGCCAAACTGCACAACTAAAGAGAAAGAGAAGAAGAGAAACGGAAATATGAATGATCATAATTGGTGCATTGTGTTTTGTGTCATCTGAAGCCTTGAATGTAGATCGAGCGCCTCAAGATTACAGTAACTCTTGTACATCATTGCGGCAACGTCACTCAGACTATTACTGCTGCCTAAAGATGATGCATGTGGTTTTTCGGCTGAGAGTCTAATGCACAAATGTGGGACATTTCACATGGAACCACAATGTCAGCCTCTTCACGGCATTGGACGAAAAGAGAATCACATACGCATTCGGCGTCTGGCAACCATCCACGTTTATACCAAATTCCAGAAAGTGGATGGTGAGATATTTAACTGGATGAGTGAAAACGTTTATCTTCTTGTGGCTCCACAGGAAAGGTCAGAGAATCACCAAAGTCATTCGGATTCATCATCTTGGCACCACGAATATCTGTGGCAAATGTAATGGAAATCCAATAGTTGTCAAGATGTTTCACTAAAACTAAGCCATCAGGAGAATATTGTATCTTTAATGGCATATAATGGTCTCCAGCTGATTCCCTCAAAGGTTTTTCTGCTGGAATATCCCACACATCCAAACCACATCCTGCCAAGAAAGACACACCAGAGATTCAACGGGGTGTGAGAGTGAAAATGTCCTTTCAGTAGAGTAAGTCAGCCATGCAAATAATGACATAGGCATGTCTGTGGGTTCTTCAGAATTTACAGACCACTAACAACCACTCAGATATGACAGAAAGACAGGACCTTGGCTCTTTAAACAGTCCGAACTCCTGGCTGCAAAGATCAAGGAGCTGTGAGACAATAGTTAAGGTGTAACATTTGCTGCCGTATGAGACATAGAAAAAGCCCCTCAGTGCACCCTACGCGCTTTGTGTGCGAGACAACCTGAAAGAAACAAAGAAAATCCAAGTTGAGGGAGCCTAGACTGACACAACAGGAGCCTGCAGTTACATACTGAGTGATGGAAAGACTTTAGATGCTTCCCAACTGTCCCGGCTAGCACAGACCTTCACTCTGCCAGCTGAAGAACAAGAGGCTCGTGGGGCCCACTGCAATCGACAGTGGAGGAGATGTGCAGCGATGCTGGGCTTGATTCTGAGACAAGGCTGATTTTGATCATCAGGAAGGTGAATGAGGTGTTTAAGAGGTGTTTGCTGCCACATTGCCATATATCTTTAACATTTATAACATATGTTCTATGCACTGACAGGCCCCCATATCAGAGGAAAGCAGGAGCAAGTACAATGCATTGTGTTCTTACCATCTATTACAACTTCAGGCTAAACGTTACGAGTGGAAAACAATTTCTATACAGATTTCTTAACAGACAGGACAAGAAATTATAAGCAGCCACAAATGGAAGCATAACAGTAATCTCTTTCAAACCCTACTAGTGCAGTTTAGCATTCCATTTAATGCATGACATCCATTTTGCCTTAAGCTCTCCATAAAACATTACTTTTTGGAATGCAATTTATTGATAAGGCCCCTTTGTATTAAAAAGTGAAATGATTTTTGCTTGTCAACATGTGAAAACAAAGATATAGATCAAGACATGACGGCCATTTATTTGTCTTCAATAACGCCCCCAATTCCATACTCAAATATCTTGTTGCTGTATTGCATTATGGTGCACTGAGGCTGCTGTCAGTGCGGATATTCAATTAGTATCTGTTTCTACTTTACCTTGGAGTCTTAAGGAATGACACCCAACCCTTATGTGTATACTTATTTTATATTACTGAAAAAGTTTTATTCATTGCTGCACCAGAAAACATGTGATATATGAACATGAATAAGTGCTTGGCTCCTTTGCTTCTTATACAATAAGAAAACAGGAACACAGAAGGAAACAATGCCTGTGAGCCGGATCAGGCGCACAATTCGAGGTCGCTACTGCTCCCACATGACATACTCTATTCACTGCAAGGCACTCTGCAATATGGTGGTGTCATTGGTGCTCACTGCCTTACAGGATCTGCTTCATCAGGCCTAACCCTGAAGGCCTAAACAAGACTGTTTGACTATTATCATTGTATGATTATCAATTATTACATGATAGCAATTATCTATGTTAAACGGGATACTTATATTCTTAGAATTATACTTTTCAGCCACTGCATTTCTGCTTTAGCTAATTTCAGCACAGCCACACAGTATTAAAATTGCATCAATGCCTATCTTTGTGTGTATTTCATCCACTGTTGGTCTTCTCCCTGAGTCATCAAAATAACCACTGAAATAAGTTCACCAAGTGGAGGTAGAAAGGTGAACCTGTTCTATCATATTTCCCCCACAGGAGAGATGGGCCTGACTTCCAGTTATATAGGACACATTTGATCTGCAATCTCATCCCATATTCTGTTATATAATATCTCTGAGAGACACACCAAGCTTCATCTCAGTAACTGGTTCCTCTGCTCTCCAGTCTCTTGTCCATTTATTTCACTGTCTCCTTTCTTCCAGCTGAGCCCACAGGGGCAGTGACCTCATCTAAACCCAAGCTGTGACCGCTGGGCTTCCTGTGCGTCTGAGAGGAGATGAGAGTGCCAGACACCTCTCTTATTAAACCTCTGTGTGGCTATCAAGCCAGGGGGGTACAAGGCAGAGACGGGTGGGCTGGACCAAACTGAGTCTCTTTTGTCATCTCTAACATTACACTCTAATTGGCTCCCATAGGTCTTGAGCCTACTGAAAAAAGAATGGGCGCACACATGCACATAAACACACACGCGTGCGCGCACACACACAGTAATGATTTTATGAAAAGATGCTCAAATCTAGCAAAAATATTTTATATCATTTGAGTAATGAAAGTTTCTAACTTTACAGCATATTTGTCAAAAGTTTCCAAGTGTGTTGAATATTAATACAAGAAGCTCATTAACTTTAAGTTTCAACAAAAACTTGGTCATTAAGTACAGCACAACACAGCTTTGCCTCTTGGTTGGCTACATTCATGTCTATCTTTGTGACAGACTATGCTGCATAATTGGCCTCCTGCCAGGTATCCTAACAAGCATCCTAATAGTATTTGTGAAATTACCAAATGTGGCTATGTGTGGCCCAGTCTCATCGTAAAAGTTTGTGAGCGCAACCATGTGGAAGAGGCATCCAAGAATAAGCAGCAGTCTGTTGGTAAAGGTACTCTGTGGAGTTTTTGGCCACTGGTGGTGCCATGAGGCAGACCAGTCTCGTGCCATTCACAAAGGAGACCAGGATTTGATTCCTGTGTGACACCAATAGACAATGTTGTTTTCCTATTGGTTTTCAATTATTTCAGGCCAAAACGTGAGCTTTTCCAAAACCTAACCAAGTGGTTTAGCTGCCTAAACCTAGCCAAACTGCAACCATCACCACAAATGTTTCTCAGGAAGCTTTATTTTGAAAGTCATATTTATCTATTACTAACTTAACCGCTGAATGAGACGACATTGTTTACATGGGTTGTCGTAATAGCGGGTTGTTTGCTGAGAAGGTCCCCTCAGGATCGCTCACTGTGTGTCATCTGTCAAAATCATCTTGCTATCACTCCCCCGCTCGTTACCTTCATCATGTTGTCTTGCATTCTGCGTCTTAACCCTAAACTCAAAGGGTTGGTTCACATTTTTTGAAGCCTCTCTTAAAACATTGCTCACAAATTAATATGTGCACTGAAATAGTGTCTGATCATTGTAAATGTTGCTTGTGTCCATGCTGGCCATAATTCCAAAGCAATTCCAACGTAAGAGATGGGGGACAAAATCCACAATCCCGATCCCTGTTCTGTGTAATAATACATTTTAAAATTCAAGTCACGCTAATGTGATACCTCTGGAGCCTGTTTTAGTCAAACCGATATCTTCTAGTCTTTCTTGTACAAAACATCATCTTTATGCAGCCATGCAAGCAAACGCTGTCTGAGAAATTTTGCACTAAAGACTAACTTATTCATCATATCCTCCTGATTCTGCTAACTGAGACTGTTTAGCCTTGGTTAAACTTTAATATACATTCTTGCACAAAACTAGGACTGTGGATTTTGTCCCCTATCACTCGGAATAACTTTAGGAAATGATCTAATCACAACCTGTTTGGAGAGTAGGAGGACCTTTAACAGAGTCAACACAGTGTTATGTATTGTCTCTTAAGCTCATATTTAAGGTGCATGATCATTAAAAAAAAAATAAAGCAGGTATCATCATTTGTGGGTGATGGCAGTGGTCCTATGACATGGTGTATGTCCAGCTCCACTGCGAATCAAGCTCACAGCCAGGCCCAAGCCCTGGAGCCAACATAACTATTTCCACCAAGGTTATACCAGTGTCCCAGTGACAGGGAACTACTTTCCATCACAGCAAGTAACGCAGAGACTCTGAAACACCTGCAGCCGTGACCACGTGCCTTTGTTTTCTCTGTTCTCTGTGACTTTCTTTGTTCCATCATGTTCATCGTGACTTTCTTTGTTCCATCAATATGACACTCATCCCTGAAAAATGAATAAAGTGGCATCATTTAGGGACCTTGCAAATTATACTCCATTTCTGCTCACCGTCGACCGAGTCCCCCAGGTTTTATATGGCCAGCCTCGTCAGCTAAATCATCCTCTCTCTAACACAGCCTGCCATCAACCGTATCCTGATGGCACATTCACAGACTATAGATTAATTCACTTTCTCATATAACAATGTTTAATTACACAGCCTTCAGAGCAGCACCATCACAGGCGGAGATTTATGTGTGTTTGTCTGCAGATATGAAGTCTATATAACAGTACGCTGTCATATTCATCATCCCAATAGATGAAACTGGGTTTAATTCCTCCCTCTGTTGGGATGTAATTACAGAGGTTTACTGAGATGGAGAAGAATTCTGTCAGAAATACACACACTTACGCTCGAAAATAGGCATGCCCCACGCGCACACACACACACACACATTCACACAGATGAGAATTTTGCTCTCTGTTGCAGCGTACTCATACTACCAAAAAATTTGCACCCAAAATAAGTCCCTACCTCTCATGCACATTCCCATCAGAATACATTGTTGTAATTGTGACTCGGGAAACAGAGATTTGTATCTGGCTAATCCTATTTACATCACTGCAAGTCTTTCTTTTGGACTATTTTGGGCTCAAGTGTCAGATTAGTGCAAATAAACAGCTAATATAGATGGAAATGGCCCTGAAAGTCTCTCACAAGCCCTTTTGGAAGAAATGATAATTCCAGTTATTAATTATCTTGCTGCTGCCAATCTTTAATGGCCATCTGAACCCTTAGTGGTGTTTGAGAACACTCTCCTGCAGCTCCAGCCTCTTCCTTGGGCTTGGGTAATTGGTGTAAGTGTTGCCACTGATTGTAGATGAGAGGCCGCTGTTTATATCTAGACACAAAGGAGAAGATTTTCCTCTGTAATTGGTTAGGCTGAAGAGGGTGGAGAGCAGAGACTGGGCACTGATGGACAGAGAGGGACTGTATTTTGTATTAAGTCATTGTGTGTCTTCTCTCTCTCTGCTCTCTGTGCGTGTGTGTGTGATTGTGTGTATGGGTCAGCAGGGAGGTCAGTGAATAGATAGTCCTGCAGTACTTCATGCTGTGACTATACCCCCCCCCCACCGCCAACCTGTCATAGATATTGGTTACGTTTTTATGCCTATCAATCACCCGTTCTCCCCATGCCAATCAATCCTCACCTGTCTCCGGATGTCTGTCAATACGGCACCCCCCCCCCCCCCCCCCCCTTTTCTCTCACAATGGTCTCTTCTTCCTTGTAAATCCTACACCAGGTCACTGTCTGTCCCTATAATGTCCCATCTCAGTCCCCAACTCAGACGTGAGCAAACAAACACACGGGTGCCTATTGGTAATAGTCTGCCTGTTTCAGCAAGAGTCTGTCATCACATTGTTAAAATTGCATGTGCAGAAGGGTTTCAGGTGAAAACTGTGTGAAAAAATGATGATCGTTACTCAGCATGTCTCGAAAATACAGCTCGTCTTGTTCAGCTGTGTCACGGAGAGTTAAAAAAGAAGTATTTTTAAGACAAATGCATTTAATGTAACCGTAAAGCCGTAGAAGGAGCGTAATTACGCATTTATCACATGTAGGTGCAAGACGCCTGCAAGAAGTTTCTGATGAAAAGAGTCTCCAAAACACGAATACGCTGAAATGGACAAGAGCTCAATCTCAGTCCGATCCTCATCTCATCAGGATTAAATTAAAAATAGTTAAAACACCCGTATATAACAGGCTGATTGACTCTGTGATGACAGGTGTGGTTAACCATCCAAACCAGCCAGGGTGATAAACATCTCAAAACAACAATTCAACAGTGACAACTCCATTAAAAATACATAAAGCAAGAGTGTATCAAAAATATCCTAAATAGTTGCTAAGTTACATGAAAAGAGAATTAAGGCTGTATTTCACATAAACGTCTCCACTCATATGCATCCTTTCTCTCCACTGACAACTATCCAAATGTGAAATGTCCCAAAAATCAAAGTGCCATGTTTGCTTATCCGTCTCATACATGATGTTATTGGTCACTTCCTGTTCAGCTTACAGGGGAGGGGACAAAGTGGGCACCTTCATTTGGAATGTGACCATGCTGCCTCAGTGAACTTCAGCATCATGTCAGGCCCGAGATGATAAACGCTAGCTACCACCATCAATGAGTGGCCTCTGTCAAGACGTTGATTAGTATAGAAAGGACAGCCATGAGGCAACAGGTGGATGTATGTCTCACACAACATCTCGCCAGAGGGGACAGAAGACAAGACCTTTTCATCCATGCCGAGCAGAACGGAAATGCCCACTTTTCAAGACACGTTCATCAAAGGTTAAAGGGCAGCCTTTGGGAGACTCATTACATCCACGGGTGCCCATGAAGTTCCATGTGAGGGGAGTGTGAAAACAGTTTCACCACTGTGGAGGCTTAGCAGCAGTTGTTGCAGTCCGGTGGGCTCTAGATGCTTGCTGCTGCCCACTCATCAGCAGCCGAACTGAGCAGACGAAGTTGGCACAGTTTCTCGAAAATAGCTACGTTGTCATCCACAGTGGATAAGAAATAGGTTGATCACTGAGCTTTAATAGGGGCAGGCCCCATAGGGTGGAAGAGGCACACTTTGATTGTCTAAACATGTATATGCAAACTTTCAGTGCACTCATTTTCAAAGACAAACAGCTATGCCTGTGGAGCCCTGTTAGAGTGCGACGCCTGCATGAATGGGACTCTTCATCTGCTAATCATTTGTGATTGCTGCCAAAAGTGATTGGCTTGTATACATGTGTCAAAGTGGGCACGCACGCACACACACACACACGCATAAGCACAGGGAGCTGGAAACAGGGAGAGTTGGCTGATGGTTGTGCTTGCTCCTTTGTGAGCAGTAGAGTCTGATGGATGTGAGAAAGAGAAGGATTTTCATTTATTTCCTGCTATGGGTTTGGAGGGCTACTGTGCATTTATGTGTGTGTGTCTGCATATGGGGGGTGGGGTGGGGTGGGGGGGTTATTGGCGAGTGGTGGAGAACTGGAAAGCTGAAGGCGTTCATTAGCTTCCCAGTGAGTCAGATCCAGCATAACAAAAGGTTTAGGTATCTAAGAAAAGACACTGTTACGTTGCTTGCTTGCTTGTTTGTGATTGTGGTTTCATCAGGCATGGGGGATACTAAAGATCAGCTACAAAGCTACAGTCATCAACGTCTAAGGCATTTAAGGCCATTTATGACCCCACCGCTAAACAATACAAGGCCCCTTCTTGCAGTAAAGCCCTTGTGGAGAGGTGATAGCTCTTTTAAACGTTTTACCCATATCCCCTTAAATCGCACAAGTGTGTGTGAACATACAAGAGTTAAAAGCACCTTAATACCAGCTCAGTCTACCCAGCTTCTGAAACGAAAAAGTTTTCTCATTTTTTCCCTCATGATCTGCAGTTGGATGAAACCTGCCCTCTGAGTTCCAGCATCACCCCATAACAGCTGGTACAGTATACGTGACCTAGAACATCGCTATCTTCCATTTGACACTCAAGAAAGAAAAGTCTCTTGCGCCCAGATACAGTATGTGTCACAGGGAGATGAAAAGTTCAAATTTAGAGCATTAGAGGAACAGCAGTCGTTTGATTGCAAGGCATTGATTCAAATCTGTAATTTAAGTCCTTATTTAAGTTTCGACTGTATTCAAATGAAGTTTGATATGTTACACAGTTTCTGGTGCGGTCGACGCCTGCACCATTCTTTTTACATGACTTCTATTGAGGGTTTGGAGAGACTTGCTTCTCACAGAAATAGAAACTTGGCAGAGCCGACGGGATGCGTTGTCTTTGCTTCTCTGCCTGGTGGAGAGAGCCACTAACTGCAAATGTCGCAGCTCTCTCACGAGAGCCATTTAATTGATTTGTATTGGAAGGCACCTTTGTAGTGTCTGTCTAAAAGGGCAAGAAGTGTGTGTGTGTGTGTTCATATGTGTGTGCATGTGTGTATATGCATGTATGAACTAGCAAAAAAAGAGAGAAAAGAAAGCTATTCATCATTACCATGACACTCTCTCCTGATTAGCAGCAGGTGCTATTTTAAAACTCCTTACTTACTAAGTGTGTCTGTTTGTTTTGAGACATACTCTGCTGATGGCAGCGTGTGGTGTGTGCTGTTTTTTTATTTATTTTTTTTTTTGTTAAAGGTATACTCTCTAAGATCAATGTCTGTTTGTTTGCCTGGTGAATTATTAATTACTTGCAAGGCAAGTGAAGCATTCTTCTTTGAAGCCGTGCTATCCAACCTTGCAGATTCCCTCTAATGATATAAGCAGAGCCTCAACCCTTCAAAGACCCTTGCAGTCTTGGTACTTTCCATGTGGTTATAACCAAACCAAGCCTGAACGGATTGTGGCATGGCGTTACATTATTACAGCTTTTAAAACTGAGAGATGAACTTCTACTTAAAGGGAAAGTCTATGCTTAAGAGTCTTTCAGACAGCATACATAGCTGACCCTTCGTTGAATAATGGAAGAGCAGTCCTTGGATGAAGTCTGCTCAATGCATAGCTTATCTTTAAGAGTCAATATTCCTCTCTAGTCCGTCTCTCAAAGCAAGCATAAGTATCATGCTGAAGAGAAGCTGCTTTTGTCTCTCAAGGACATTTAGCATTTGTGCACCAGCAAGCTGCAAGCGTGAATACAAGGGGAAGAAGTGTGTCTGGACCAATATTAGGATGTTGAATGTAAACCAAGAGGAGAGACAAAGGTTGTGGCGATTTTAATGATATAAAAAGTCTTCCGGTTGGACTCCAGTTTGGCATGTGATTGAAGCACGAGGGACATCTGACAGTACACTGAGCAGCGGATGATCCTATCCAAACTCACACCCTGCATGGAGAGAAGTCCCACCGTGCAGACCTGTGCTAGACGAGAGACAACAGAAGGTGGATAGGTTGAAGCGAGGACAAAATGAGGTCTTAACATCGTAGGCAGTAGGGCAGGAAATCTAGAGGACAGCAAGCTCGTGGGATGTGACTGTTTGTGTGTCAGTGTGTGTGTGTGTATGTGTGTGTGCGTATGGATGGATGCATATGATCGGTGATAGCACACTCTGTCTACCATCTGGACACTGAGCAGCTCCAAGCCTGAGCACCAGGGCACCAGAGGGGGGACACTGTGGTCCTTCACCCAGACAGAGGGCTCGTAGGCTAGGGAGCCATCTGTAAAAGATGACCTGTAGAATTGCGGTTCAGACATTCACAGTGTGATGGCGGAAAACAGACGGAAACGCTCAATGGTTTCTTCCTATACAACCCGCACACATGCACATGTGCTAAAACAAACTGTGAGCACTGAAACACAAAGACACACACATCCTAATGTCCATGTCTGTCATCCCGCCGCTGAGCACGACAGCACAGTTGCTACATAGTGAGAGAATTTATTTGCCTTGATTTTCCTGTGGCTCCAGAATGGAGGCGTGTACATTCAGCTGAAAATCATCTGGAAACTTTGCTCAGACAAATGTTTGAAAATGAGGGATGTGTCTATATGTGTGTGAGCAGCAAACAGTGTAGAAGACAGAACTGGCACACGCAAACAAACACACACACAGAGCAGACGGCTTGTAAGGCACATTATTTATCTTGCATATGCCCATCTAACAGTTTATCAGCTTAGATGGAATACCTGTCTTCCTGTTTACTGTACAATAGATATATGTGCACCACCTGCCACTGCCAGAAAGATTGTGACAAAACTGTGAACCCTTTATTTCTTTACCATCAAACTAGTATTAAGAATGAAAGCCAGTGCCAGCTTGACAAACTGTAATCTATTACTCGTAATATTATTCATTGCTCTACTTTCGTTCAAGCTTCCTCCCAAACATCACCTAACGTGAAGAAACAGAAAACAAGCCATCGTTTAAGATGCAGGTGGCTTACATTTTGAGGTATGAACTGACCGTCAAAAGCTAGCTTAATGTTACTGCACACAACCGGGTTAGGGTCCTCACAGTGAAGCCGTCAGGTTGGGATTTATGAACATAAGCAGTGCTGCAGCTATGTGGAACAGGAAACGGACCCAATTTAAAGCCCTGTGGGATGCCTTTAGCACATGTGTGCAGAATTTCCCATCCTGAATAAAATTTGATATTTTTTCTCTACTTGTGACTTTGATTTTTTCATGCAGAAGCCAAAGCTTTCTAACTATGCTTCTTGTGTGAGCACAAATGCTCCCTATCTCTCAAACATCTGCCTCAATTCGTGCATTAACGCGATCACATTTCGTACAAGCACGTCACAGTGGAGCAAGGCTGCAGGAAGCATGTAACAATGACTACGACCATGATGGCTGCACAAGCGTGTCATTATGCCTGTAGACATACTTACGCAAGTTATGATTCACATGAGCAAAATGCCAACCAAATTATCAATTGCAGACTGCGGGAGAGAAAGAGCCTTGATGGCTTAAATACAATAATTTTTGAGCCTATTCACTCAGATGATACGGTTGTTTGAGTAGCAATAATGAGTGTAATTATCTTTGTCAATGAAAAGGATTTTATCTTGAATTTATGTAAATTAATCATTTGGTTGTGAAAGAAGCTAACTGGCCTTATCAATGGACCCCCACTCTCTCTGACACAAAATGATTGTTTACTGCCTATAAGGTTTAGCACTGAATACAGTCCTTGATCAGGAGATGACGCTCTACAACTTGCCACTAAATTGCAAAATGAGAGAGGATAAGGAAAGGACGAGGGCTGAAGAATCTTTCTGGCCTCTGAACCAATGGCCATTTTGAATAGTTTGTTTGTGTGTGTGCAAGTTTTTAGAGAGAGAGAGGATGGGAGGTTCTTCTGTGTCTTTTTCCTTTTGCTCAGATGAATTCTTCACTGAAAATAAATCATCCATATTTCATATTACATATGTCTTGTTTTACAATGATTTAACAGTAAAACGATTGATGTACCTATGACATACATGCATACAGATCTCCCCACTAAACATTCCCTGTTACCTCCTGGTAAAAGAAGGAACAAAAATGCATTCAACAAGTGATGAGACTGTGGTTTATGGCCCCAATGACAGCACTTCACTGTCAGAATTACACTTCTTGGAGGACAATCTTACAAGTCTATTATACCATTTCATTATACCCCTACATCGTACATTCAAACGTATATAGGATAACCCAAGTGACCCATTTGTAAATTTAAATGATATTAAAATGCTAATGTAATTCCGAACAAGTATTTTTTTTTGCTGTCACCTCACACTCCTTTTCTGCAAACAGAATACACAAACGTCAAAGACATGCATAGAGCAACCAGTAGGAGTCATTAGCACTGTGACAAGGATGTGATCAGAGGCAGTAGGTGGCTGCTTTTTACTATGCACCACCAAGGCCTTAAAGCTATTAGAAATTATTTTGTACTTTTATGGTGGATATGCACCCGGGGCCCATTATGTGTGTGAAAGTGTTCTCTGGCATTGGAGGATGGAACGCTAACCTTTTTTTCTAAGACTTGGGTTCGTTTTTCAGAATGAAAATATCCAGCCAATCAGTATATCAGAGAAAACATTCATCTTTGACATATCTGCGAAATGAAACAGAAAATAAACATTAGAGGCTGAGAAAGTTTTATTTCACTGTTTGGTGAGTATTTTACTGTATTTTACTTACACTGGTTTTTATAAGACAGTTGACAGCAGTCTCATTTGGAAATATATATACCACTGGGGGATGTGAGGAACACATGCTTTTATTTCATAACAACCTTTTCAACATTCATAAAGATGCACGCACTCACACCTGAACTACCCAGGAGACCTACAGTGTTCAGGATGTGGGCTGAGCAGCTGGAGGTGATGTTCTCAAGGCCATCTTAACAGTACAGTAGCTGTTAAGGTGTTAGTCATTCAGACAAAGCATCTGTACCAACAACCTTAAAGTTGAGATGAAATGAAAAAAGGATTTTTAACCCTTTCAGATCACTTCACTGATCACACTGTGTACTGTTTTAACAATATATGCGAAAGAAATCAATTTCTTTATATTCTTAAATCAAAATCCAATCATGTCCTTCCTGTAAAATGAAATATGATGTGTGCATACTGTATGTAGGGGTGAATTTGGCCAATTTCAACTAATAATATCATGATATCCAACCATTAGTCAAACTTTAACTTTTAGTTGCACAGACCTTAGACTCATCAGCTAGCCAGGTTAACAGCATGGTGCATCAGTGTGTCTTTGGATGTTCGCCACCTGAAACCCTGTCGCGTTTCCCCAAAATACCATGGCCCGCTGGTTCAGATGCATTCACAGGAAAGTATGTATGACAGCTGTGCAGTTTGAGGAGTGGGTCTGCATGCTTCAGTAACTGGGGTGACAAAGGTGCTGAAGAAGGAGAGTCATCCTCCACGATTGAATGGAAACTAGCATCCAGCTCTCAGGCCGCATTTGTAAAGACATGTCCACTTTTCAACTTTCAGATCAAACTCCTCCCGACATTATGTCCAGCCTGGCTATCCTGATGGAAAACACATCACAATATGAGAAAATTAGATTCTCTCAAATGCCATTTCATATGGACTTCAAGGACAGAAGTAGCCTTTTCTCAGAGCTTCTTACACCACGACTATAAAAAGCACTGTTGCACAGTATAGTCCAGAAACAACTAATGAATCATGCTATAGCTCTCAAAACATCCATGGAAATTTCATAAACCACTCACGCAGTATCACCGAGTTCTCTGCTGTTTCTATACTGTGTGCTCAGTCTGTTTCAAACTTATGATTGGAAAATGGATTTCGAGTAATTATTACATTAAATATGAGACTAATGGTTTAGTACAGGCTGTGTTGCTGTCCTTTCTCAACAACTTAACAATCTTGTGTTTACATAAACCTGCATTTAAAGTTAAGGTGCTCCATGCACCCGCCTACACAAACACCACTACCAACAACTGTGTCCCCTGACCTAGATGTTACAATTGAGCACATAAGTAATTATTAGGGTACCTTAAAATAACAGTGTAAATCTCTACTGCAGAAACAACATAACATTCACAGTTATTCATGAGGGACTCTGGCTAGATAAGGGGGGATCAGACCATGGCCAGAGCTATTCTCATTATGCCCTCATTTCAAGGTTTGGGAGCACAAAATTAGCCACATGCACCAGCAATATTACTCCATTTAGTCTCTATTTTCTATTTCATCTAAGTCCTAAAGCTTGACCAACCATGTGTTTCGCTGTCTTTGTCGTACCATTAAATTACAACATGGCGATATCGACTGGTAAATCAATAGAGTTCGTCATCAAAGAAGTGTTAGCATTAAATCTATGTATAAATAGATGCATCCCTCAAGACTGTGCCTCTTCTACCAGTGCAACATGCGCTCACAAATGTGCTCAGCTCCTGCTTCTGTAAAAGGGTACATTAGGAGACAGCAGTGGAGAATATCATCCTCTTTGAGGAGTGTGAATAAATGCTGGTGAGCCAGAAGGGGTTAATAAATATTCAACAGGGCATTTAGGCTCTTTAAACCAGTGAGGAGGCTCAGTTTTTTTTCGCACAATGTGCTCCCGTCTGCACTGCTCTCTTATTGTGTGTAAATAGAAGTGGGGCATGGAGATGTGAAGAAACAAGCGTGATTGCAGGTGTTTGTGCATGTGTGATCATGCATGTGTGTTTAGCGTACCTAACCGGAGGACTAATTATGTCAAAATGCTGCTCTTCACGTTGAACATAAGATGTCTGTGTGCTCATGGATCCCTCCACTCTCTCTGAGTAATACTTCAGAGGCCAAGACTGTATGATGATAACTATCTCAACGGTAACCGTTATTCAAGACTTTGTCCTTCCCCTTTAAAGCCCCTGTATTATATCATGTGAATATTATCATCATGTCTCTCCTTCACCTCTGCCATTTCAACAGCCCCTTCACTGCGTGTGAGTGCAAGCATTTGTAAAACAGTCCAGAATGATGGATATAACTATGCAGGGGTTTAACCCAGACACATCATCATTCCCTGACTGTTGCTACAAGGTGGAAGATTACAGTCACCTTCCACACTTACAGGACAAAAGGAGGGAGCGACAGACCAGCAGAGGCACAATGGAGGTAGAAGTATATGTCTATCTATGTGAGTATAAGCCTTTTTATTAAACTGCTTCATATTTCTCTTTCTATGCCACATGGGACACAAACTACCCACTCAACTCCCAAATCAGCACGGGCGCACACACACAGACACAGACTCACATAATTTTTTCTTTTGTGATACCAACTAGATCAATAACCTTCATGAAATTTAATTAGTGCAGGCTTGTAGTACAGTAACAATAATAATGTTGCAGCCAGCAGGAGAGAATTTAGGATTGTAGAAAAAACAAACAAACAAAACAAAACAACAACAAAAAAAAACCATCAGGCTGTCAACAATAAATATATCATATTTGCAGATTCTCCATATGAACCTGTTTACTGAAGTTGGCCAATTTTAAAATTTGTATGACAGTTGTTGTAATAATACAATGGGAAAATAGCAAGAGGTAAAAAAAAAAAAAAAAAAAAGCCAATTAGTAGAGAAGATTGTCCAAAAACAAATCAAATTATATTACTATAAATGTTTTCCAGACGAACACAGGTTTTGTGAGTAACAATTAGTAATTAATTATCATAGATTATTCGCATTAAATACAAGGCAAATATCCACCTCGGAGTTTTAAAAAAATATGGGCACTATGTTTTTTATCATGAACAGCTGTGGTTTGGTGACAACTCCATTTCTACGTTTTGCTTTCAGACTCGGCTGCAGCAAATGTGATACGCCACTGCCGCTGAAGCTGTACCTAATTATGGCAGGAGACTGGCCCGGATCTCAAAATTTTAAGTAAGGTGACACGACAGGATGTGAAAATGTGCTTCATCAGCAAGTTCTTTGTCCAGTGGCTGTTTTGCCTTACTGCTACGTAATTAATAACGACTTTGGTTTAGCTTAAAGTTACCTGTCATTTTAGGTGGCAATTAAATAACACCATAGTTAAAGAATGAGGTAGCATGTTGTACCTATAGATCTTCTAATTTCTGTAGATATACAGAAATACACATTTGAATCTATCTAATCTGTCTAATTAAGTTACAATAAAACACAGCTTTGCTGCTTTGATACATTCCTGATCATCACATTCAAACAGATCTAATTGTGCTGTGCTTTGAACACACCATTCAGTCTAGCTGAGTCAGGCTTAATCCCTGTAACCAGCAGACGTGTCTTAGTTACTGATAGCATTAAACTGCATTTGCTGAGATGTGGAAATACAAAGGTCACATCATCTAACCCCATTTAACACCCACTCTAAAACCATTTTAACAGCAGAAATACATTTACATAAATTGTTTTGCTGCTGCTCCGGTTACAGTTCTGCTATCAAACTTTTAGTTGTCATATTGTATACGGCTATCACAGAAATGTTAAAGCATTTATCCACATGGAAGTGTTGACCTTGTAAAACTTTCAGCATCCATTAAAATCGTAGATAGCCTTAATAACCTGTCAACCTGTACATCTGCTCTCGGTCTACATGAGGTTACCAGGGAACCTTTTATGTAAAGCTGACATTCATGCAGGCAGTTTATTAGCCTGTAACTGCTAAATTAGCATTTTAACTGGAAAAATCAGACACTTGCCACTTAGCTGTGCCTTGTCTAGTCGCTGCCTATATCCGTGCAATTTTGAATGCAGGTGGAAAACTTCGA
The DNA here is from genome assembly GCF_039877785.1 of Chaetodon trifascialis. Classification (NCBI taxonomy): domain Eukaryota; kingdom Metazoa; phylum Chordata; class Actinopteri; order Chaetodontiformes; family Chaetodontidae; genus Chaetodon; species Chaetodon trifascialis. The sequence continues at coordinate 12,749,518 of NC_092071.1, read as the reverse complement.
TTGTGGTTAATAACAAGTACTGTTTTAATGCATCCCTATGTACATTTGTCACCTGTTTGCAAAGTTTCACAAAGCTGCCTCTTTTATTTTGAAATATCATTGTTTATCCATGATAAATATGTATGAAAATGTGTGATCCATTTTCTAAAGCTTCCTGTCTGCTCCTTTCTCTCCCCCCTGGCCTGCTTGTTTTGCCTTTGGCACACTATAGACAGTGCCAAGATTTATGCCACACGTTTCATTTAATTTCCTACTCTGTAACACCGAGTTGAAAATATATGGCGAATGCACTCTTTCATCTTCAAGTCTTTTACACAGTGATATATCTGCTTTGATATTTCATTTAATTTTATTTTCAAGAGAGGATAAAAAAGGTCCATTGGGTAGCTACGCTTTTGCAGTCAAATTCCCAGTCTTATCTAAGCTTTCATGGTGAAATTAAAGGACTTTACTGTGTCAGTATGGATAAATAGGTACGTACAGTACTATACAGCACCTGTAGTGTAGTCAGGTTAATTATGTTGCACAGAACATCAGTGAGTAAAGTACAAGCTGTCATGTTATAACGAACAAGAACTAAACAGTGTAAATGATTTATAGCTTTTTGCAGCAGATTGCATTCTTTGTCAGATTTTTGAGCCGAGTGTTCAATTACAAATTCAATCCAAAATAATCTCAACTCACTGGGCTCTAACCAATGACGAGTGTCACAAAGGCAATAATAAAAGAATGACAGAAGTGGGAACTGATCAACATGACATGATTCAGCTAACAAAATAATAAAGCACAACAGAGGATTGGAAAAAAACAAAAAAATGTGATGAGATTTGTAAAGATTAACAAGGCTGGTGAATATTTTCAAATTATATTATGTTATTCACATTATAGTAAGACTCTGCCTTATCCTCTCTTTTTCATAAAATGTGCTAAGTGCTCCATCTTGAGCAACAGCCCCTCAAGTATGTGAAGTCAGCGAGTGTTTTCTGATTTTCATGATGGAGAGAACAATCAAGAGTAGGTCCTCCACAGCCACTTCCCAAGAGGATATCATTCTGGTGTAAACTGTGTGTAAGTGGACATAACGGGACCTTAAATGTGGAAGAGATGCATTAATACATTATCTTGCTGTGTTGATCAGCATAAGAAATAGGGAATTTCCTTTAATTCTGCTAAAATTTATGGATGAACTTCCCTACTCGAAAAAAAAAAAAGTGACACAAAGAGAAAATAAACTTAGGCTGAACTTTACCTGGCACTTATTTCACTCTGGGTTCTTACAGAAGCCTTGCTGCACAACCAACACCATGCCAACTGCTATACGGCATGTCTCCAGGTGCTTCAGGTATTAGTTTGTTGCTTTTCACTTCATCTTTATAAGCTGATCAGTCTCCTTTTTTTGGATTGTTAAGGACACACCTTTTAAACACAGCCTGCTCAAGGCACCACTTTAGTGTAAATGACCCAATGAATTTGATGCTTCTGATTCACACTCACACAAAATTAGACAGGCAGAGATAAATAAAGAAGCTGGACCATTTTCCAATGTGTCAATCCCTGCATTATTGAGGCACTGAAAAATAACATTTGAAAACTTCAATATTGTCCCAGTCCTTCCAGATAAGATCTCACTGTTTGCCAAATGTACAAAATTGTTTTCAGTTCAATATTCTGTATAAAAATACCCATATAAAATTATACAGCCACTCCTGTAGCATAATCCACCTCTCCACTGTTGATCCACACACTCAGAAGTGTCAATGCCACAGCTGCCAGCAGGGACATGGTTCAGATCATTTAGGAGTGGGGAAAATGTATTCTTTTTAAGTGAAAGACAAGCCAGTATGCATACGCTTCTCTGAGCGGACGCGCTCACAGTAATGAAAGATGGCTAATCTCGATCATGGACAAACGCGCTTGGATCAAGCTGACGCTGTTCAGGAGAGTTTGGTTTCCCAACGAGCAGCATCAGGCTGCATAACACTGTCTTTGTACAAAAACAAGTTTTGTGGTGAGCGAGCTAAAAGTTGCTTCTGCTGCTGTAGAGCTGCTCATGCTGGACAACGTAAAATTGTTCCAAACTTTCGGTATGTCTGGAATAATTCATAGAGATGAAGGAAAACCTGACGTGGAAGCTCAGCGTCTGTGTGCTTTGGTCTTCACGGTGGACGTTAAGTAGCTCTCAGGGCTGAACCTCAAACTGCAGCCTGCTTCTCACCTCTCTGCTTTCAAATGTGAAATCATCTGAAGTGCAACAGGAAAGAGGAAACACTGTGCATTTTCCTACCGTGCAAAAACAAAGCAGCTATGTCATGATGCAAAGCAATAATCTAATGCCGTGAGCAGCTTTTTTCAAAATAGATCAGGCCCAGTTCTGCTCGAGACTGACTGACCCAAACCTGGAAAAATGTCTGCGAGGAGCATCAACATCATTTCTACCATCTGACATCCGACGCCTCGCCAAAGAGAGGAAGTTCTAGCCATCGCAGAGTTCAATAATTTAGCATAGCCGGGGGGCTGCTAGGGGCAGACCAGGGGGGCAAAGGCCACCGTGATAGCCCCCAAATGAGCACTCCCCTATCACATATGCATAATAAGCCCCTCAGGTTCTGCCCAATCACCAGTGACAACTCACCCTAAAGAGTACTTAATGGCATGCCAGAGTGACAAATACAATGCAAATGATGCAGTTTTCAGTCAGTCAACCAGTCACTTCTACTGTGGCTAAAGTCTCTCGAAACACTAGAACGGAGAGAGGCTGACCAGTGTATGCAGACAACAAACAAATTGCTTGACCAGCCAGAGGAGGAGATTGTAGAGTTGGCTGTTGACTCACAGGAGCAGCTTACTGTTGACCTTTCCACAGCATTGGATGAGAAGTTGTGTAACACTGAATGAATACTGAGCAGCAGGGCTTTATAAAACATTCAGTTTCTTGGAAGTGCATTGAGTGATAACTTATAAATATCAATTTATATTTAAGATATTATTTCAGCGATAATGTTTGATTAGTTATTCCTGCAGCAGTGCACCATGCACACACCATCATGCATTGATTGCATTTTCAGTTCTGTGTTACAATAAGGGGTCTGTTCACACAAATCACCTGGGCTTACAGCTCACTGTTTTTTTATTTCTCTTGTTTAAAATTGACATTTCAAATGTTCCATGGCAATAGGAATTTTTACTGTTTTTATCAATTATTATTCTTGATAATCCACAGACGTTTGTTGTAGCACCACAAGTGAAATTCCACTCACCCCCATTGTATTGAGGTGGTGGCAGGATCTCAGTAGTGCCTGTCTTAAAGTAAAACTAGAACTCTGCATGGCTAGGTATATAAACATAACACAGCGAGTTAGCCATGCATGAAAGCAGTTCACAGCTGAAGTGCTTGTGGTGGAGACCAGAGTTCAGTGGCAGACTGCTTCTTGTTTGAATGCTGTGTAATCATAGAATCTTGATACTGTATGTCAACTGTGCAGTTTTGTTGGCACTTCTGGCCTTTCAGTTTCGCCTACGGCTGCATAGTCTGTCTTGCAGGACCATGAATTAGAGCACCATTTCTTGAGAGCTGCTGAGATAAAAACTTTGGGACAGCCACCCCATATCCCAGTTCAGACAGAAGATGACAGACCAAAGGTCACCAAGATGAAAATAGGTTTCATTGCACATTCAAAGCATGCACAGCTGAAAGTAACTGCTTGGTGTGGTGGTTTTGTGATTTTCCAACAAGCACCTTTGTTTTGGGGGTACGCAGAGGCCTGAGTGCTAAAGCTACAGTATATTGTTACATATGGTGTGTTAACGATTTCAAGTTGAAATGAATGTGCCAAAACACAAGCTGAACAACCCATAGATGATGAGATGTCCTTCCTCAGCAGCTGCTGCTCGCTCAGCAGGTGAAACAGGTAAGCCTGTCAGCTCAATTCTTCATTGAAATCAGTGCGCTTCGCTGTAACTTAGGAAACCATAAACGTGAACATGCTCTCATATTTTTCATTTTCATCTTTTTCTCATTTGTGCTTCAAACATGTCACCGTTTTCTTCACACAGATGCTTTCAAAGCCTTCCGATTTTTATTGCCTGTCTTGCTGCATGAATAATATCCCATTAAATCTGCAGTGACAGTTGAACTAAATCGTGGCCTGGTTTTAAGGAAGCCATTGACAAGGAAGAAAGCTAAGTCCTTACAATTTTCTTGGGCCAGATGGGGGCCGATGGAGTGTGAAGCACTTAAGAAGCTAAACATGGTGCCCTTTTACCTTTTACTGTAATTCAAAGTGGTCTTTTTGAGAGCGTTTCACACATACTCAGCCAGTCTCTCATCAGTTGCAGGATATATATGAGAAAAAACAGACTCTATGCAGAACTGGAAAGTGTTGATATTCAGCAATCTCGTACCCTTTAAAGTCAGTCTAATAAGGCTAACTCAGCCATATCATAAGGACAAATCACAGATTCACTGATTTGGATATGCTGTCCTTTCTTTATTTACTAGTTGCACAGCAAATAGCAGCTTCAGTCTCAAATTACCTTGCTGGCACAGACAACCTTAATCCAGGGTGTTTGAGATTGGGATATTTATTGCCCTAGTTAAACAATCTATAGCGCATGGTCTAAAGTCCAACTCCACTTTTGCTCCTTAAACGTTACATAATCTGGGTGCAAAGAAAAGCACAAACGGGTTGTATTTAGTCTCTCATTAATCATAGGTGTGCTTTAGGCGTCACATGAATTAAACCAATCAGTGTCATCTCCCAATCTCTTTAAAAACCAGGTGCACTTTTCAGCTGGTGCACTGCTATTTAAATGGCGGATTTGTGCAGTTGCAGAAGAGAACCGTTTTCTGCTGAGGAAACAGATCTGCTCATGCGCAAAGTGTTCGAGCAGACCATCTACAGGGGCAGCCTGTAGCTCCCTGAGATGAAGCAAGCATGGAGGGATCTTAATGCGCCTTTAAATAGCAGGAAAATGCTGCACAATGACCAGGTTTATCTTTCTTTGTTTATTTGTGGTCAATGATGCAATCACTTCCAGCTGCCTCAAGATAGCAAACACATCTCATTTTAGGTGCAAATGCTATTTACAGAGTGTGGGTGTTGGACGTGAAAATGACAACTACATCTGTGGGAAACTAGCAATGACTCTTGCGCTGCATTGTTTTTACATTGTAAGCCTACTCAAGCCCCCTTTATTCAGGCTCATTATCCATTTTTTAAAAGGACTCAACAACAACAAAAACTGGTGGCTCCAGTACAGACAAGCAATCTTCATCGAACTGGCGCCTCCCAGCTCCCTCAACATTGTTTTTACAGTTCTGACAGCCATAAGACAGGTGCACGGCCTCTGGAAGATTCAGGGAGCTCAGGAGTCCTGTGATATGCCAGCGATTATAGATAATTATTGTTTGAGTGCCCCAAGTTACATTTAGTCAGGGGGCCCACAATTTGCACAAAGTACCCCTGCCTCTGAGTTGAAGTCTTACTGCTCACTACCTCATGTCTTTCTGCCATCACTACAATATCATACCAAACAGAAGGTATTACATAAATGGACCACTTCATACTTTTTACTTTATGACCAGGCTCCCAGTGCTCCATCCCTCATGTGCACTGACCAGTGGAGTGTGCCTCTTAGCAATCCAGCAAGGGAGGAAATGGTCTAGATAGATTCTCTCTCGTGCACACACACACACACACACACACACACACACACACACACACACACACACACACACACAAGATTGCACAGCTACCCTTGTTAGACGTTGCATTGACTTCCATTCATTGTGGACGACCGAACCAAACCCCTGGGCATAACCTTAAAAATAACCAATTCATGCCGAACACAATCCTTAACCAGGACCACAAAAACACACAGATATACAATTTTAATGACCAAGGAGGACTAATTGGAAAGCATGACCACAGTTTTGACTCACAGTATGAATAATCTCTGTGCTGCTTCGTGACTGAAAGGGAATTCAGATTGAATACAAATCCAGATTGTCTTGAGTCATATGATGTGAAATCAGAACTGCTGGACAAAGGAATAATAAAAATAGTTGCAAGCATAAGCTGGAGAAAAGATTACTCAACAGAGATTCTTCACTTGCTTCAAGTAAACATTATAAGAACACTGCGGGATATTGCTCTATGTGCAGGACTTTCCAGATTCTTGCTCTCGTGTTCTTTGCACTTCAACACATAACTTCATCAGAACTGCACTTAGGTGTATCTGATTTACAGTATATATGTTATGGAAAGTAAATGAGGTCATTATTCATCTCCTTTTTCCTGCTGTTCAAAGTTTTCTGAATCTGTAAATATAGTTTCATATCGTCGTCAGCGTCTGTGAATGCCTATCTATGCATCTGCACACGTCCGCACTGGAACCCCTGCTGTGGACTGCCGTTTATTCCTTGGGCTGCATATCTGAACCCTGTCCTGGATGACAATACCAGTGTGCATCTGCTGACTTAACACTAATGAAATGTAAGGAAAAAAAAAAAAATCCCTGCTGCATTGTTAAAGAGGAACTCCTGGGATTTCCAGTGATGCGTCATGTGATAGGCTGAGATGCTTGGAACTGCATCTTCCTTCCCACCCACAATGGATGGAGCGATAGGTCATATGCATTATTTATTTATTTATTTATTTTAGATAATCATAAGTGTATGTGCTTATGAGTATGGTCAATAAGAGACTATATCATATTAAAAACACTGAAATTGCTGTGGGGCACTACTATCTGACTGCATTTATCCAATTATACTTGTGAGATTGGAGTCCAATTCAGTCCTTTTCCCAGTCCCTTTACAACAAGGATTGGCAGTAATCACAAATCAAAGAGAGCTACAAACCAGCAGTCTTCTTTGGCATATCAGTCCACATGGCCTGTCTTGGCTGTCACAGCATGAAAATGTTTTGGACCAAAAACCAAGTGTCAGGTAAAAGCAGAAAAATGGTAAGAGATAGGTTCCTCAAGCTGAGAAACTCACTCAAGATTGTCAATGGCCTGAATGTAGCAGAGGAAATAAAGGAGGCAGACAGTCTTTGGAGACTCTGGTCATTACTTGACTGCATGGAGAAAGCTTTCCAAGCTTTCCAAAGTCAGAGAAAGTCTGCATTGATGAGCAAATTGTCCCTTTCACAGACGGCTGTCCAGTCAAGCAATATGTTCCAGCCAAGCCAAAGCTTACTGGTCTTATGGTGTTTGTCCTTGCCTCTCCAAATTATCTGATGTTTGATTTCAAACTACGGCCAGAATTCGATCCATACTTCACAACAATCAGTGTCATGGATGCAACCAAACAGCGAAGAACACCCAACAGTACATGGACTTCAATGGATAGTCCAGAAGTTGATGACAGCAGTGAAGGCAGTGATGAAGATAATGAGGCACAAACCAAAATGAGGATGCCACAACCAGAGCCATCTGTGTACAGAGCCACACACACGTCAGAGATGGCGGCTATCAAGCACGCCATCTCAAGATGCAGAAATAAAATCTGAAATGTACGCAAGATTTTTGTCTGCATTACCAGAACAAAAGAATCCTGCACACTGTTCTCTGCACTTGCAATCAGATATATTTAATTGTTATGACATTTCAATACACAGACTTTCACTTTGTTTGATTAAACATCTTAGATTACAAGGGAAGAGGACAGCATATGAGTCTTTTGTTCTGTTTTGACGATCCCTAGTCTTTTGCTACACACCTGTCGACCCACAGGGGCTTTCTCTGCATTACCATAAAGAGAAAATGCTTCTGGGGTTATCATTGCTAAAACATAAAGCATGGAAGAAATGAAGAAGAATGAAGAAGAAAAGAAAAGAATAACTAATAACTAAATCACAGTAAAATAAACATATCATCTGCTGTAGTTCTACTGTTCACTGTTCAAATACACAAACTCAAACAGCTCACGGGGACCCATAACACAGTATGGACATGCTGTGAGAGTACATTCAGTTTGAATCGAAAACACTGCTGTCACAGGATATTGAGTCTCTTACCTGTTGCCATTTTCCTTCATCTGTTCACATGCTCGGTCAGTACTTTTCCTCTCTCACTCCCTGCCAGCCACGCCCACCTGCCCACTCACCTGATCACACACCTGAGATTCATTCTGCAATTGGGTCAATTGGTGAATCTAACCA